>NC_064876.1:4926531-4931531 GCF_943734665.1 Anopheles aquasalis | reverse complement strand
ACGACGCCACAGTAGCCCGGCGCCTGGTTTTGATCACGATTCAAAAACAGAAGAAAAAAATCGTGCCTCACCCGAAGGCCACGCCACGGTTGCAATGAGCATCCGTGGCACGATCATAGTCACCGCGCCACCGTGGACCCGGCGAGCGGATCCTAAGTGGGTTAAACAAATAAAATGGTACTACCACCGGTTGCCACGGCCGCGTGGCCCTACCACCGTCCACCGTTAACGAAACTTCTTTCCAATTAAAAAGGCAAACCTAAATAACCCGTTTTCGAGCCACATTCGGCACGCAGGCACATTGTTTCGCGCAACGGCCCATTTAGGGTTAAATGGGCTGTTCGGGAAAAGAGTGCGGGGGTGGGGGGACGATTGACACGCACGCACTCGCCCGTTCGATCGATCGCGACACATCATCCATTATCATCCCTTCCACGGGGGGCGCGCGCGCGCGCGTGCGACTGCGCCCCGAACGGGATGCGCGCATTCGCGCGTCTGTCTTCGTTGTAACATTTGCTTCCTTTCGATCGGTTTTTTTGTGCACGCCCGGTTTACCGCTGCGGAAGCAATGGAACGCTGAAAGGATTGTAAATGTTGTGAGCTAAACAACGTAACAAAAAAAAAACAGAAACACTGGCCAAAGTCTACGCAAGCAGCAGGTGGGATATGCAATGGAATGGCAAATCTACGACCAACAAAGTTAACCATTAACGGGAACTAGAAACGCAAAAGAATAAATGGGAAATAAAACCAGGAAGAACGGAGCGGATGGTTAGGTAACGAGCAGTTTGTGATGAACAAAAAAGATAAAAAAGAAGAAAAAAAAAAGGAATACCAGAACGGTATCCTGGATGCATCTATGTCTGGGTAAAGGTGTCTAGGCATCACCTCGAGCTAGTGTGATGCAGAGTTTGGGCGCTAAATACCTGGAAGATGTTGCCATCTTCTTGGAGGAGAAGCTGGGGGGTTGGGGAGTTTTTTTTTGCGGGGGCGGGGGGGCACGTTTGGGGCGTTTGTTGGTGGCACACCGGCAGGCATCGCAGGTAGAAAGGGTTGGCGGTTAGTTTCGGAGGGCGTTTAGTGGAGTCCATCGCGCAGACCATTGTTTATTGTTAGGAGGGATACAGAGAGAGAGAGAGAGAGAGAGAGAGAGAGAGAGAGAGAGAGAGAGAGAGAGAGATAGGATGGAAAAAGAAGCTGTTAGCAAATCAGCAGCACAGGAGCCCGCGATGGACGGGTATGAGGGGCCGGGTGCAGAGGGGTTCCACCTCATTTACCGGGCAAATGAGGGTGTCCCCCCCCCCACCCGGGGCCTCTCCACCCGTACCCGTGTACCGTTTGCTAGGCGCCGCGACCGACCTAGTAGCAGAGTCTTGCGCGATCTTTCGGGACGACTCTTTTTGGGTCTGCGCCGCGGTCCTACACGCCTTGACATCATTGCTCGCTCCTTCTATAGTAGCTTTCCACTTGCGTATGTGTGTGTGTGTGTGGTTGAATGTTGCAACCAGCCAATGTTAATGAAGCATTTCCGTTGTCTTTTTCCTGAGGATGTGGTATGTGTAGCATCATCATGCCATCCGCTCTCTCTCTTTCTCTCTCTCTGTGTATCGCGTTCCTCATCATCTTCTATTAATATCTTTGAGCGCAGCACGGCTCCGGCTGGTAATCCGTGGCCAACAAACACACACACAAACACGCTAGTGCGCGTACGAGCGCGGGCGCGAACGCGGATGCCCTTGGAGGACATCACGGCGGCAGCAGCAGCAGCACCAGCAGCAGGAACAGGAAACGCGGCGCACGCGGGCGGCGTCTTAGTCAGCGCAACCATTTTCCCTTATACGGATCCCTACGGCCTAGGGCGCACGGCGGGTCGTGCCGCTGCATATTCAAATTATTGTCCGGCGATGGGTGCGATGACTCATCGCACCCGGAACGGTACACTGAACTGGACCACCTGAAGGGGGCCGTCGTGTGGGTCGTCGGCCACGCCACCCACATAGATCATCGGTAGCTGCTCCATAACAGCCACATAACAGCTCGGGAGCAACAACAAGAACAACAAATTAAAGACCATCCCGGCCCGGTACATCAGCATACCCACCGCGAACGGCTAGTGCCGTTTTCGGAAGCAAAGCAGCGGGCGTTATTTTTAGAATTAAAGACTAGGGGGAGGGGGAAAAAAAAGGGATGGGCTCGTGAATCCGGCGCACCGGCGTGCCCTTTCCACTTTCCAGGGCCCCCAAAAAAACTCGGGCTCTCTGGTGGCCACCGCAGCAAGGGTTACCCTTGGTGCTTGGTGCTTGGTGTCCGCCATCCTCCCCTAGCTGACCAGTGGTCAACGCCCGGCGGTGGTGGTGGTGCTTGTCGGTGTCCAATCTCGGCCGCCCAGCACAGCCAGCCACAGACACGTACCTGGTCTCGAAGAAGCTCGACTCGCGGTTCATCAGGTCCGATCTAAATTTAGCCATCTCCTCCTCCATCTTGCGCATCTCCGAGTCGAAGCGCTCGCGAATGCTGGAAAACTCCGTATCGATTACGCTGAAGTCGCCGAGTTTGATGGGGATGTTGCGTTTGTTGCCATTGTCTGCCATGATGATGATGATGTCCGGTGGCGTGAGAGTTGGTGTGATGGTGGTTTGGTTGTGCCGAAGCCGAAGGGTTGCGGCGGCTAGAGGTAGTAGAGCTGACTGGCTGGTCGCCTGGTGCAGGTTACTTCTTTATCGTGACACCGGAACACCGGGGTGTTGTTGTGTCCGGGATATGGGTGGGGGGGGAGGGGGGCGGTTCACACAATTCTCGCTAAAACAAACACGCCCGCAAACACACGCACATAAACACACGCGCTCACTGTCCGCTCGGGCCGTCGTCGCGGTCTACGCGGTATTCGGGAATTGTTTTTTTTTTTGCTGTTGTTGGCAGGGACAAAAACTCCAACGTTTTCCGATGCTCCCGATGCTCACATACGCGTACACACACAGACACACACAAGCAGCCACAGACACACGTACTCGGACTTTTGTCGGACAATGAAAGGGTGGTGGTCGGGGAGGTTCGTTTTGTTGCTCTGCCTCAGGGGGTGCGAACGCTGCGTCGCTCACAAAACACAATGAACAACTGGCGCCGCACGGTGGCACCCGTGACAGTATTTATTAGATTTTTGGTCGCGCGCGGCCCACACCGATGACACAACATCACCACCACCACCACCAACACCGTGTGTGCGTGGATGTGTGTGTGCGTGCGGATGACGGCGGCTAGCCAACATAACGGACGGGGCAGGATAGTCCGCCCCCGGGCTTTCAGAAACATCTGGTTTTTCAAACGCATCGTAGATGCATTTCGAACGCCCAAATCGAATGGCCGCCGGAATCAGCGCATACCTCACGGTGCCATTCGGGTGCCGGTGGCGCTTGTGGCCCGCGACGGCCGCGAGTTTGCGGTTGCATTAGCGCGACGGTTTTGTTACCTTCGCCGGAGGGCGTCGGAGGTGGTTGCCATAACGCCAGGGGGAGCCACTCGGGAGCTGCAACCGCGGTTGCTTGATGGCGGAAAAGGCGAGAATTTAGTGTGTTACAGAAGGTTGTTCGGGATAGTGACCTTGGCCTTGATTTGGCCGCCCGTGTGATTGAGTTTTTTAATGATTTTCTCGCCATTCACCGACAGTTATAGGATGTCCTATAATTATCAACATAAAACGTCATCTGTGACATTGGGCGAGCATCGGGATTTTATAGCAACTTATGTTTGTCAATAATCCCCTGCTAATAACCCTTCCAAACCCACGACTGAATCCCGAATCCTTTGCAACATCCCTATTCTCTTTCAGGCGCGAGGAAAATTGTGGAACTAAGTTTCGACGCCCGTTTGGCGAAGACGAAACGCAAACTATCGTTGCAAAACAGGGGCACAGCTTCGCTGCTCGCAGTAACAAGCCCAATGTTCTGGCTAGACAAAATAAGGACGTTTGGTTAATCAGGTGTCAGGCAAGGGGGGGGGGGGGGGGGGGCACCTCGCCGGCACCCCGAGTCCTACTCAGTCGAACAATAGTTGTAATCGCATGGAATTGCGTACTGCCACCGGTTTAGCGAAAAATTTCGATTGCTCTGCTCTATGATGCGATCAATTTCATTAGCTCGATGGCTACGTCACACAGAATGATGATGTGGTCGCGTTACCCGATGGTCAACAATTTTACGTAATCATCCTGAAGCGGGCGACTGAAAACCGAACATACCGGAACCGGAAGGTACACAGTGTGGCAGCGCACCCCAGCCACCGACAATGATAAGAAAAGCATCGGAACTGTTGCATCCTGCCCTCTTGACGAATGGTGCGAGGCAGCGCGAAATAATCTCACGCTTGCAGGGCCTTCCAAAGATACAGCTCAATAAGCAACGAGTTACGAAAGAGGCGGCCGTCTTGATACCGCTCTGCCTAGTGGACGGTAAGGTATGCCTTCTGTACACACTACGCTCCAGCAAAATGAGAAGCCATCGGGGGCAAGTCTCCTTCCCCGGTAAGCAACGAGTCGTTCGAACAGATGTGGGCGGCAGCGCACTGTGCTTAACATCTTCTCCCTTTTGCGCTCTCCACCTGGTATGCAGGGGGCATGAAGGACGACACCGATAGCGACCATGCGGCATGCGCGTTGCGCGAGTTCGAGGAGGAGACCGGCATTTCCAAGCGAACGGTGCACGTATGGGGCTGCGGGCACCCGATCGTGCCAGCCTTCGACCTGGCCGTTACCCCGGTCGTCGGCAGTCTCGGTGACTATTGCCCAGAGCAGCTACAGCCGAGCACGGACGAGGTTGCCAAGGTGTTCACGGTGCCGATCGAGACGTACACGCGCGCAGAAAACCGGCGACACACGCAGTTCCGCACCCACTACAGCTCGCCAGTCTTTCTAAATGGGCCGGAAACGGTGTGGGGTCTAACAGCGATCATTACCCATCTGTTCCTGTCCGCTCTACTGCCGGATGTGTACGATCGGCAGTTACCAT
>NC_064876.1:4914031-4921531 GCF_943734665.1 Anopheles aquasalis | reverse complement strand
TAACAGATTTTGACGGTTATAGTGTTTGATTAGTAAATAAACAAGGCAAGGCTAGCATGTGAATGGGGTGAACGCCATCGCCATATCTCCAACGCGAAGATACTCCATTCCCTCTCCACGACTCGAACACTTTCGCCCATTGATACGGCTGCCAAGTGGCGGGGTAAATGATCGTGATCGCCGCGCAACGGCATTATTACTCACAAACGCGCACCATTTGTTCAATGCCGCCATCGATCCAACTACCCCCCCCCCCCCCCCCCCCCCCCCCCCGCCAGCCCACACTTGAGACTAAGCACTAAAATTTTACTCCACTCTATAAACTCTTCCAGCGAGTGGGCTGGTGAAATAAAGGGCTCACATATTGCCGATCGGAAACCCCGCGTCCCCGTCATCGTCGCCGTCGGTGCGTCATGCGGAGGAGCAGTGTAAGATTTGGTGCGCTCGCAAAGAAAAAACAAACAAATAAACAAACAAACGCAGCCAACCGACAAACGCTGGCCGGTAAAGCTAGATGACAAGCTGGCGAGAAACGCACCGGCACCGGGAGGAGGGCGCTGGGGGCCTGTAGAAAGAAAGGAAAACAAGGCTACACACTACAAAAAAAAAAACACACCAAAAGGGAAACATTCCATTGCCGTGAAATAGACGCCAGTGCCACACACACGCGTGCGCGCGCGCTCTCTTGGTAGTTCGTTTTCAAAATCATACACGCCCGGTTGCATCGGGCACCGCCCCGAGCAGTTTGTGCATCGCTGAGCGCAACATAGCGAGCGGCCCGCGCCGCGCAGCCACGAGACACTTTTTGGACTGTTCAGGGGGTTTAAAACCACGGTGCGACACGTTTTTGCCTGGTTATGTGATCTCCCTTTTCCAAGAGGGGAAGGACGGGGGGCGTAGAGTCGTGATTTACGGTCCCTTTCCCACCCTCCGCTCACTTTCGCTCTTGCGCTCACGCCGTAGCAGCGGCCGCAATGGCAGTACACCTTTTTTTTCCTTTTCTTTTTCTCTTCATTCATCTAAAAGGTCCAAACAAAGTAGAAGGCAACCCTTTTTGGAAGCTACTTGAGTAGTAGTAGTAAGGGTAGACGCGAGGTTGGGGCCAACGGACGGTGGTGCGTACAACCCAGGCACCACCCAGCGATTGCATCATGAGCTGCCATGAAGGCCCGTACGCGCAAAAACCCGGACACGGGAGAACAACGGAGCACCACCGACCCAACAGTAGACCCCTGCTGCGTACCGTGGGCAAACGAGGGGACGATCGCAGACCCACTCTGACTGACCGATCGCGTCACGGGGCTGTGGGTTAGCGCGTGACGTCGCCATCGTCATCCGCATCGCGGTGATCGGGATGTTTAAAACGCGTTAATGTCAGTATACGGACGCAACAGAAAACGGAGCGGCAAAATCACCGTTTTCCCCCTTTCAATGTCTCTCTCTTTTTCTCTTTTTTTTTTTTGTCTCTGCATCTCCTCTTGTTGCTGTTGTTGTTGTTTGCTCGCTATGCCATCCGCCCGCCGCGCATTTGCACAAGGCCACCGCGCAGCGCCCCTCACTCGTGGCATGATGGGGGCAGTTACAGAAAGGTTAGGGAGGGGAGGGGGGGGGGTAGTTTACACACAGCGATGATATCATAGTTGATTCATTGCCAACGGTCCATCGCATTCGTTGATTCGAAAATAACCAACTACTCCCAAAGGGTGGTGGGTGGTGGGGGGGTGTGTGATGAGAGTAAACATTCCGCTGGAGCTGCCTGCACCCCTCGCCGCGCATGCCAGTTCCCGCTGTGCGCCGCTGTGATCGCAGCAACGATCACCTTGTGACGCCAACATGTGATGACGCGCACCCTTTTTGCTGCTACCTGCCCTTCCCTCCGCAATTGCCTAGTATTTTCTTTGCCAATCGCGCTGCATCCTTGTTTGTCCAGGGTGAGGGTGAGGGATCACTGGTTTGTTTTTTTTTTTTTCGTTCCATCGCTCCGCCCCCGCCGCCTACCTTTAGGCTGATGGTCTTCAGCTCGGCCAGCAGATACAAATCCATGAAATACTCCTGACAAAACAGGCACGCACCCTTCCGTCTGCCATCGATGGTTGAGGCCTGCAACGAGAAAATCAGTAAATTAGAAAATCAGAATAGAAACCGGATGAAGTCGGTAATCAAATGTGGGCGCACTTTCTCGTTGACATGGAGGATGTGTGCCACGGGGCCCTGGGTGGCGTTGGGTGGACTGGACAAGGGTGCCATCATATCGTGCGAATTGTTTTTTTTCTTTTTCTCCACTTTCTGTCCAGTGGACCATGGCGCACGCGGCACCTCTGAAATCAAGGACGCCTCTCAAGCCTGCATGTCACATTGCTTGCCAAAAACTCGTGTCATCCGGCGAAAAATCATCATGTTTCATAATGATGATTTCCCAACGAAAAAGAAGTGCTGGAAGTGGTGAGGCGGCTAATCACTCGTGACAGTGACGAGGAAGCGCCCGATTGCCCGATCCCCCCACCGCGCACAAGGGACGCAACCACTGACAGCACACATATTTGTTCAACCATTTACCAAGCGGGCATTATTTTGTTGTGTCCGGTATAGCACACCTTCGATCGGTCACAGAGCACACGGTTGGATGGTACGTGGCTGACGCGCGCCGTGACAACAACATTTTACCACACCACACCGAACAGCACCACTCGGTTGTGCTAATGCAGACAGCAATAGTAATAATAATAGTTGTAAGGTGAAGGAAAAAAAAACAGCAAAAAAAAAACGGAGAAAAAAAAGACATGGAGGACGCACAAACGGTGATATGATCACCAACGAGCGGCAAGGGCATAGAAAGGGGTTGCCGGGGAGAGGGAGGGGGAGGTAGCACGCTGGTGAACAATGGCACCCGGTTTCGCGGCCCCGCGAAACTATAGTGACGGCTCCTGCAATTCATTGTCGCTGTTGCTGTCGCTGCCGTCGTCGTCGTCGTCGTCGTCGTCGTCATCGCCCATCTTGGGACCAGAACACGAACGGAAACCGTCACGTCCGGGGCCTGTGCCGGTCGGTTGGTCTGCCTGGCAAGATGACATCACCATCCGCCCGGCCAGGGGGGTGGGTGCTGCTGCGCTGTTGTGATAGCGAGCGAGCGAGCGAGGCCGATTGGGTGAGGCGAGTTTTCCCCCCAAAATTTTTCTTCCAGCTGCCTTACGACATTTGGTGCAGTTGGCGAACCGCCAAGCGCGCTTTCGTCACGCGGAACGACACACGTCAGGTCGACCAGGCTGGCTAGGCTGGCCCTGGACGCACAAATAGTTGCTGCGATTGGATCGTCGACTATAAGGGTTTTTTGCCGCCTGGGGGGGGGGGGGGGGGGAGAACACTGGTGTCGTCATCCGGGGTGAGGGTTCTCGCTTTTTCGAGCGTTGTTCTTATGTTTGCTCTCTGCTCGATGACGGGCGGCGCGTTGTAGTTCCAGACATATTGCACACCGGCGGGGGGGGGGGGGGGGGGGGGGGGGGAGGTGTGTTGGAAAACATTTGGGGGGTGGGTGGGGTGGGTGAGGAGTAAGGCATAGCCACGCTGAGACCGTGGCGGTTAAGTACTGCAATGGTACCGCGCGATTGGGCCACAAGTACACGTTCCGGAGATAAGATAAGCGGCACGGTAGGCGGTAGGTCCGATGGGGGGAGAAGCGGAGGGGAACGGGGCATTGCGATAGCGCATCGCCGCGCTATGGCGCACCGCCCCCGCCCCCGCCCGCCAACCTGGCCCACTCTCCGTGGCTGAAACAATTACAGTTAAAGTGGATTCCTGTGTCCGCACGTGGGTGTGGAGGGGAAATGGGGGGGGGGGGGGGGGGGTGCGCTAACAGCATGTCTCACTTTCGACGAGAAGATGAGAAAGAAGGGAAATAAGAAGTAGAAAACTGGAGCGCCGCGCTCTATGCTCAGAACCCGGTCGAGGATCGTATTGTCGTCGTTGTCGCTTAAGATCATACTTTGTGCGGGGTGACCGTGGGCCTTATCAGACCACCACCGGTCCACCAAAAAAAAAACAAAATAGGGAGGCTCCTTAAATCGTCCCCTCCGGATACCATACCCGGCGTTGATTGCACCTGGATGAGGTGTGCGCTAGAGCTGTAGCGGGTACAAATATGATACCGCGATATGTTCCGCGCCCGATGATCCACCATTCAACCCTGAGCCCGCGAGGGTGGAAGAAGGGAGAGCACTTGATGCGTCATCGGCGCGGCACGGCACGGTACCACACAACACATGCGGACTCGCACACACCTCAGGACTGTTTGTTTATCTAGCTAGCTTCTTGATGCTACAGCACAGACGGAGGTAATTTCCATTCGTGAGCGGCACATGGCTGGGTCATGTGCGGTCGCGGATCAACCTCCGCAGGCCATCGGGGGCGTTAGTCATCGCCCGACATAAGACTGACGCTGACTGACCGTTGTTGGTGTTGTTGTTGTTGATGTTGCTGTGACCAACCCATTACAAATTGCGCCTAGGCCAAAACGGAACCAATAACAGTGAAGACGGTTATGACGACTTTTGGTTAGCAAAAGAAGTGCCACCAGAGGAGGCGCCACGTTGTACCCAAGATGCATAATGAATTGCTCATTTAGCGAAAGCTCCACTTTTGATTAAAGGCAGCAGGCACGTTTCCACCGCTCCCCTCCGGCCGGACTAATACCGTCTATAATCAGTGTCTATCGGTGGGTCTATCGGGCCACCAGTCCGCGTCAGTTCGTTAAGCTTGTTGTTATGCCTCCAACTAGTACTCGAGTGGCTCCGAGTGGCTGCTGGTGACGAAGGAGGATGCCGAAACAATTAGTCCGTCGTGGTATCGTTGCGCCTGTAACGGGGTTGGCGGCGGGGCAGGGTCGTCAGTCAACGCGACTGGCCGTAAATTACAAATTAGTGGTCAGCCTAATGAGCCTGAGGGTGGCTGTGTCGCTGGTCCGATAGTGCTCGCACTATGGTGTCGGCACTAGCCAGATGTGTGGCTGGAGGGGTACGCTCTCGAACGTGACATACTTCGCAGTCGAAGGGATATCGGTCCACCGCACCACGGGACCCCGTGATGATCTATTGTTGGGCCCGGTAAACATGTCACCCCGTCATCGGGTGGGTCATCATCGGGCCGTCCAAACCGAACCAAAAACTGCGAGCGAGGAAAGATAGTTGGAAAGCAACGCAGCAACGTTGGCGTTGTCGGCCGCGGCAGGACCGGAGGACAGACGTACCTTTATGATTAATTCTATTTCGGGGACCGCCGAACCGTTCCGGCTGGCACCATTGTCTTGGTTTTCCTCCGACATGGCTACGGGTTTGCTGTCGTGCTGTCGCTGTTTGATGCTGGGCCTAGGCTGGGTCCGTGTGCCTTCCGTTCGCGTTCGGTTCAAAATCGATCGAGTTGGCTGGCTGGCTGGATGGATGGATGGCGGCCCAATGGCTGAGCGCGTTGTGAAGCGTTTGATGATGATGTTTGGCGGCTGTGGTTGATTGGGTTTCCTCTGGGAGGCTGCTGTCTGGCACAGACACACACACACACAAACGTACACACGCACACACACACTGTGCACTGAACACTAAAGCACTGAAGGGGACGGGCAGGCGCGCTTGTTCACTTGACGCGAACCACTCGAACTTTCCTCCGCTGGCCTTACTGCAACCACCGGGAATGATCAGAGAGCGAAAGGGGTTATGCTGCGGCCGAACAACCACATAGAGGGATGGGTGGGTGGGGGGCGAGTTATGGAATCAATTAGAAAGGTACAGGGATCCCAGGGAATTCTAGCACGGGTTGCGGCTAACGGCCGTGGGTCGTGTCTTTGGGAATGCAACTGCAGCGCGCTGCAGCAGCTGCGCGTCAGTGTCCGTGTTGTGTTGCAAAACAATTCTCGAAATACGGCGGCCGCTGCCGAAGTCCGAAAAACGGCCACGCTCCTCCTCCTCCTCCTCCTCCACGCCCGCCTTCAGGGCACCGTTTTCCGCTTGCGTGATCAGAGGTGTCTTCATTGGGCCCCCGCCGCCACCGCCGCCACCGTCGTTGCCCGACGACCACCGGTCCTCTTCACTCTCGCTGCTGTGCGAAAGGCACTTGAGGCATGCCACCACCACCACGAGCGCCGACCAATCCGACCTTCCGCTGGTGTATGCACGAGAGCTGACCGCTGCCGCTATGTGTGTATGCTGGGCCTGTTGCTGCTGCTGGTGCTGGAATTCAACGATGGCGGCGGCGCCCGCAGCAGTGAAAATGAACAACTGTACAACTGCAACCGCCATCACCGCCCTCGCCGACACACGCGAAATCGCGATGATGCACCACCACCTTCTTTGCATACTTTTTTTTTTATGCGCAGCCAGCGCGCTGGAGGACGGGGCGCGGTACCACGGCAGTGGAGGGAGCCCACGCGTCGCCCCGTCACCGGGCATCTCGTGCGTAAATCCGATACAAGTGTTTCCGAAAAAAAACCCGCCCTCCCCCCTAAAAACGCAATGAAAATGCAACTCCTTTCTCCGCATCTCACCCCCCCCCCCCTCCCCACGCTTCCTTCCCCGCACTTCCCACTTGGCCCACTCACAAACTCACTTCAGCACGATTCACACACACATAAAGGGGTAAGAAATTGGGAAAAACAAAAAAAAAAACGCACAATAAAACGCCCAGATTAATGTCCGCCCGGTCCGCTGCTGTGGACTAGCGTTTACCAAACTTCAAAAGGCTCTGAAAACGCTGCTGCCGTTGTCGTTGTCGTTGCGCTGCCGTTGTGGCTGCTGTTGAAGAAAACGAGTGAACAAATCGTATGAGGGGGGTTTGGCAGTGTGGGAGGGGAGATAATGCTTTCCCTTTTTGTCCTGTGCACAGAGCTGTGCATCGCTATCGCTGTCCCGCCTGCGAGCGCTCGCCCGCGGTGTTGGCTGTCATTCGCTAACTGACTGACTGACTGGTTTATAGGCGCCGGTTCAACTGTTGATCGCGAAACCGGGCGAGGAAGGGTTTTCCTACTCGAGCGGCTACTTTGGGGGCGCATTTCGTTTCGAAATTCCTTCCACTCATCAATGGAAATAGTGTCCTTGCGATGAAAAGTATCCTTGTTTGTTTTTTTTTCAAAAGCCGCGCGCCTTCTTTAGGTGCTTTTTAGGTGCTGTCTGTTGATTGGGTATGTGCTCAGTTCTGACAAAGGTGCTCAGTTCATTTATGTACGGATATAAACAACGGAACGCGCGCGTGAAACTGAACGCAACCGACTAATTTGTGCGAAAAATTACGGACCCTTTGGCTTGGTAAGCGAAATTACACAAAGAGAAACAAAACAGTATAACCGGACATTTTTCGTTGGTTGCTTGCAGTTGCAGGGATCGTGCTGAAGCTCGGTCGGTGTTTCTCTGCAATCCCGGATGAACGCATTGCTCGAACCGGCACATCTGCAATCCCGGAACCGCGGAAACCGGCAAGCGATAGGCACAGCGAAATGCGGTTAAGCGAAAGGAATACAATTCG
>NC_064876.1:4899031-4906531 GCF_943734665.1 Anopheles aquasalis | reverse complement strand
AGCCGCATTGCCTGGGCCTGGATTGCCACCTTACCAGATGAAATGAATGACGAGCAGGAAGAGACCGGGTACGACCAGGTCGTCGGAGCCAACCGACCAGCGCCTACGGAACACCACTATGCCGGGCATCTGGAACGAGTAACGAACAACGGTACACCGGCTTACTTGAGCTTGCTTGGCCCCGGTATCGAAGGCTTGTAGAGCTTGTAACGAAGGCCTGCCCCTTCGTCAAGATCACCAGCCACATTATGCTGTCGCTGGTGAAGCACACACGCGCACACGCTCATGCACACAAAATTTGCCTCTGCTTGGCATAATGAGCAGTTAAGTTATTCCTCGCACGAATTTGTGCGACCAAGTAACGGCAACAGAAGCACGTGCGAAGCCAGGTCATGCCATCGGGCGTCCTAGAGCGCTGACAACACCGTGCGCCTCGAGGCGAGTGAAGACCTTCCTGTTCGGGGACATCCTTCAACGGCACGGCACGCCAGCGCCAGCATGTGGGGTCGCGGAATAGCACCAGGAGCCATCCGGCGTGTGCGGTTCCCGGTGATCCCCATACACCCTCCCCCGTTCAATCCAGCGTCTGTCGGATTTCGACGGATGCAATTTGTAACATTCAATTACACATGCATACACACAGGACAGGGGCGCACACACACACACACACACACACACACACACACACACACACCAGGACACATTCGCCGCCATCCTGGCCACGGCTCACGCGGATACTTACCATAAACAGCACGGGATGTGGGATGGGGCCCGGGGGTTGGGAGGCGCTGAACGCCAGAAGATGGATAGGTTTTTGGGGGGGGTGGCGAGTCTAGTAACAGAGGTTGATTGTGGTGTCCGCACCCGAGTAAACGGGGTGGCGCGCGCGCGCGCCTCAAACCAGACCAGCTAGCCAGCTAGTCGAGGGAATGGAATGGCGCTGCGACGCTGGGTGGGGTGGTTGGTTAGTTGCTTTTTGATGGAAGGATCTGGCGTGCGCGTCGCTGTGTGTGGGGGTGGGTGGTTTTGTTGCACCACGACACAGCCGACCGAGCGACGACCAATGCTAAGGACGCCCGCAGGAGCGCGTCCTGGTCAGCAGCAGCAGCAGCAGCAGCAGCCGCAACCGCAGCAGTAGCACCGAGCACATCTGCACCGAACCAACGCCATTATGCACACGCACGCACTCGCACACACACTCGCACACTACCTGCGTTACTAGTTGGGAAATCCTGCTGTTCGGTTTGGAATGCGCGCGGCTGCTGCTCCCGGGGCGAGAGGCGGCAGCGGGAGCCGGCCAACCAGCAGTGAGCATCCACCCAGGACCACTAGGACACCCCCGCCTACGCCCTCACTCACTGATGGTGGCGCAGCGATGCAGCGCCAACGAACGACGGCGATCTCGGCGGGCGGCGGTACGTCGCGCCGGAAGGACTAGTGCGAGCCCCAGGCCGCAAAGCGGAACCAACGAAAAACTGCTGGGAAAATCGGCCCCGAGTCCGAGAGCGCCACAACGCCACGTGCAGGCCAGCGCTCTGTGATGATTTCTACTGCCACTCGGAATGGTGGTAGTGATGTGTCTGTGTGTGTGGGTGTGTTTGTATTTGGTGTTTGGCGCCCGATGGCGACCCGACTCCGAACCGCACGCTACGGTTGGCCGCGTCCACCCATCACACCGTCGCGCGTCTGTATTTGTACGCGTCGGTCTGTGTGCCACAGGGCGCCAGTACGCAAGCTCACGCTCGCTATCACTTTGCTCTCACTCTCTCTCTCTCTCTCTCTCGTTCACCACGCACCTTTATTTTCCTTGTTCCTCTCTTTCTCAACACATACACATGTAATGCTCATGCTCTATTTCTCTCTCTCTCTCTCTCTCTCTCTCTCTCTCTCTGTCTCACTCGGGGCTAGCCGCGGAAAATCGGGTTCTGGTTGTAAAGCGCCGCGAAGGACGACGAAGAAGACGCTCTTCTTATCACCACGGCGTGTGCTGGATGCTGCATGCGTACTGTTGCGTACTATCTGCTGAATGGAAAAAAAACAACAAGATCTATCAGATGCACACAGCCACACAAGGGCGCGCGCGCGCGCGCGCGCAGGATCCCTAGCATCCTCGACCATATAGACCGGACCAGTGTTCCGTGGTATCCGTCGTGGCTGCCGGCACGATGGAATGCCCATTGCGTTGCTCCTCACGCAGAGGAAGAGAGAGAGAGAGAGAGAGCGCGCGCTGTTATAGAACGGTTTGTCCTGGCGCGCTCTTGCTGCGCCTGCCAGCCTCTCGCTTCGGTTCCTCTTCGCGGCTTCGCGGTTTCAGAATGTTCAGGAACCGCGGTGGCTTATCGCCCCTACTGCCGCCGCCTGGCAAGTTCGGCACACCGTAATCCGACGTTCTCAGACACCACCACCACCACCACCACCAGCAGGCTGGTGGTTGAATCTGAATCGTGTGAATTTTCCGCTAGCCAACCGGAATCGGAGCGGAGATGGAACTCTGCGGTTACGGAAATGACCCTTCCCTTCCTGTCAACCCCCCCGGGGGAGGGGGGGGGGGGGTGCGTAATTTCCGTCGACAATTTCCCAATTCAAGCAATGAATGAAAACCAAATCGCAACA
This sequence comes from Anopheles aquasalis, assembly GCF_943734665.1. Lineage (NCBI taxonomy): Eukaryota > Metazoa > Arthropoda > Insecta > Diptera > Culicidae > Anopheles > Anopheles aquasalis. The sequence continues at coordinate 4,903,918 of NC_064876.1, read as the reverse complement.
CACGCACACCGGGCGGGCGTACCGGGAGTTTTCCCGAGTTGACCCCCCCCCCCTGCCAAATCACCCCCCCGGGGGCTTCGTCCGTTTAATCCTACATTCGATTCGTTCGTGGCGGCGCGATATCGTTACGCTCGCTAGCCTTCGCACGCTCTTCCCCATTGTATTGCATCATCATCAGCGATTACAGAGCTAGCTTTTTTGTATGTGTGCCTCATGTTACGGGGGTTCCGAGGGGTTTCGACCGGGGGTTTAAAAGCGGAAAATGTTGAGGTGCGCATGATCACAGCACCATCTCTATCTTTCCCTCGCTCTCTCTCTCTCTCTGCCCTATCGAAAATAACTCAAACACCCCGACTTGATAAGCCGCCGCTATAACGGCCGCACACAACCCCGGTTCCCTTCCATCTGCCCTTTGAGCACCCCTTCCGCAATCAGGCAGAGAATGTCACTTGAATTTCCGTTTTTCGTTCCATTTCGACCGTATGGGAGTGGGGATTTCCCCGTTTTCCCCCCATTAGCTGGCAGCTTGACTTTACTATATGGCTACTACATTTGTATCGGCAAGGCGCCTTCGCGCCCACCCACTACCGCGGGTACCGCGGCCAACTTTTTCGTGTTCGAAATTTCCACTCGCACGATCGCCCTTCGGAGAGGTCGGACCGGTTTTTTTCTTCTTCTTTTGTTGCATCATCAGCATCGAACGAAGCAGATAAAGGACCTGCGCTTCAATCCTACTGTACGCCCAGCGGGGGGGGGGGGGGGGGGGGGACAGGGCTCACGGAAGCGCTACACAGTAGCATACATTCCCGGCCTTTGTTGAGAGAGCGCGAGTCATTTCGCTTTCAGATTGCGCTAACAGATAGCGAGCGATCAGGGGCGTGAGTAACACCATACTGCACTGCACCGCGCTGCACACCGCGAGCTTTTGAGCAGTGCTGAGGCAGCAATGGGCGGGAAATGGAGCTGAGCAGAGCTGATGTTCGGTTCGGGAACAATCCCACCCTTCCACCGTGGGGGGGGCAATTTGTTACTAGAGGACACTAAAGCGTCACAGAACCGTAAGCCATATCGATAGCGCGAACCATTTCACCTTGGTCATGATGAGATCGCCAGAATGGGCACTTTGATAAGCCGCAGTACGCAGCGTGCGTGCGTGCGTGCGTGCGTGCGTGCGTGCGTGCGTGCGTGCGCGCGTTGAGCGTCGAGATCATTCACGAGACTGCGGTGGTGACTGCTTAAGGGGCGACTTCGGTAATTTTCGGGCCCAAAAAAACAGGCCCGTTTTTGACGATTTTTTGTGACGTAACCATTCAACTTAATTTTTTCAAGTCAATAGCATATTAATCTACAACTTTTGAAGAATATTTGGTATTGTTTTGAGCAACATTCATTGAAAAACTAATCCGTGGCATCAAATTTTGGTAGGCGTGTCGTCGCAAAGGTACTTCTGGCGGTGCCCATCGTAGCGACATGACGGATCATTTGAAATATACAAGTCGATACTCGTTTGAAAGAGTATGAGTTTATCTAGGTAGCGTCGGAGAGTTTTTGTTGATATTCTAATTTTTCGATTTTTGGCAGCATTTTTAAAGTTGAAAAAGTGATGCTTGCTGCGATTCTGCTATAAAAGCATGGGTCTTTAAGAGTTGTTTAAAAATAAGTATCAACAATTTTAACGATATCTCGACGGGGCTGCCTGGACAAAGGTGTACAGATTATGTGTTAAAAATTTCAAATCGATCGGCCCAGTAGTTTTTACGGCACTGGATGGGCACCGTCTTTGAAAACGCGTTGGTTTTCGGGAAACGCTCTTCAAAGTAGCTTTCCAGCTCGATTGCTCCAAAATGTTACACACAATACTCTTGAAAAGATCAGCATTCAGGGAAAAATGTTAAAAATATGTGTCACAAAACAAAGTTAAATACCGAAGTCCCCCCCCCCCCCCCCCTTAAGCGATGTAGAAGCGCCCGCACCGCGATGACACGTCAGACACACATAGCCAAATGCAGTTCCTTTTTTAATTGGATTGTATTCTAAAACATTATCAGCATGTCGTGATGGTGTGAAGGGGATGCGTGGGAGAGAGGTGCGAGTCATGAGGGTGCGACACAGAGAGAGAGAGAGAGAGAGAGAGAGAGAGAGAGATAATAAGACTAACTGCTAACGGCTTAGCCGGCAGCGGCGGTTCAGCTATCCGGATAGAGCTCGCGTGCTGACTTCAGTGTCCAGAGGGTGCGGTGGCGCTGGTGCTGCTTGGACTGCCGGAACCGGGTATCCGTACCGTGCAGCCAGTCAAGGTAGCCGAACGTACCGAAACATTCGGTGAATCTGTGTGAGAGAGAGAGCGAGATCGGGCAGAATGGATATTAGCACCTGGTCCTGGGAGAGCCACCGCCGCCCCCCCCCCCCCCCCTTAGGGGAGCACCTACTTTGCATGGTGATAGTCATGGTACTCCGGGCTCGGGAAGAACGGCAGATGGTAGCCGCAGTGGTCGCGGATCGTGTTGAAGATGACGAGCGGAAACCAGATGGCGGCGGTAAGGATGTGGGCCCGCATCAGCTGGATGCCAATCATCGGTGGGATCATGTTGCTGAGCACGTGCTCGAACGGATGGCAGTACATGGCGGTCCAGGCAAACGGTGCGCTCCACTCGTGATGCTTCTTGTGCACGTACCGGTACAGTGGTGCCACGTGCAGTAACCGGTGCACGTAGTAGAAACCAATCTCGGCGAAAAACACACACACCACCAGGTGCAGCACGATCTCGAGTGGCGATGGGAGTACGCGCGGATCCGGCACCGTACCCTTGATCGTCAGGTGATACCCGGCGTACGTCAGCGGGATGCCGACCACGGTCTGGTTGAACAGGATCGTCCGGGCAACGTTGGCCAGCTCTGGCCAGCCGATCGGTTCGTTCTTTCCCGGTTGCGTCTTGTAGCGCCGCACGAACGCGGGCTTATTGGTAACATCCATCAGCACGAACAGCCCGCCGACCAGCCAGAACACCGAGTGCACGTACACCGTCAGCGCCCACACGTACAGAAACTCCGGTTCGTCACCTGTTGAGCGGATGATGTCATTAGGGACAGGTTGATGTTGATGCTGTTGCTTCTTCTTCTTTCTCTGTACCACACCGATTACGTCCAACAGGGCGTCCCATTGGGCCTGCACCAACGACCCCGCGGCCACCCAGGTACTGTTGATTGTGTCCATGATGCGCCGCTCACTTTGACGCGTCGTTGCGCGTGGTACTGTTGTTCCGCGGCACTACTGCGCGACCGCGTTGTTTGGTGTTGCACCGCGCGTCCCGGCCACCCGGCTGGCGAAATCACGAATGAAGAGCGCGCCGGCTTTGGGGCCCCTTTTTGGGGGGCCATTCCTGTCTAAGCCGCCCCACCAGTCCCTGCCGCTCTACTTCGCTGGCGGCTTGCTGGCGGCTTGCTTTGCGTCGTGGGCGCGCGGCTTTTACGGCGGTTTTCGGATAAAAAACAGTGATAACGGAACGAAGCGGCTTGGCCGGCGGAACAGCGCAACGCAACAGCAACTTTGCTTAGAAATCAACATCAACAACAACAACACACACAGACACACACGCACATGTGCGCGCGGGATGGTACACCGCGGTGTTGTCAGAGCAGCAGATCGATAAGATAACTCGCGCCGCGCCGGTTACGGATTTATCTAGGGGTTACGGAGTTCTCTCACCCCCCCCCCTCCCCACCCCCCCCCCCCTACTCTATAATCACTTACTCCACCACCACCACCACCAGACGGCTCCTGCACCTTGCGTAATCGGAATTCGGATCGGAAAATTAACTTAGCCGTCCCCCCCCCCCCCCCCCCCTGGCCAACACCGTGACGTTCCGCGTGTGCTGTACGCACGGCCACGGAAAACCGCCCGAAATCCTGTGCCAATAAAGAGAGTAGCCGATAAGGGGTTGAACCTGCGCGCGGCAGAACGAGGGATTACACGCTGTTCCGACGCGCGACGCCAGCGACCCAGCGTGTATTTGCTAAATGGGGGAGGGGCGAAACGTGGACGGTGTGGTGCTGGTGGTACGTTCGCGATCTTGGGAAATCAAAATTAGGAAGGGGTGGCCGCGGTAACATTTCCTAATAACAGAGTTGTGGTTACCGAAACAGGAAATAATATTTTTTGGGGTTTGGTAGTTTTTTTTTGTCTCATCAAACACCCAATTCCACGGCGTGTTTCATTTTTGTTTTTGCACATTCCATCAGCCACTTCACGCTTAATTATAGAGGAGGTTTTTAACACCTCAGTAAACAACAGTAAACAGTAAAAAAAGCAACACAATCAACGCAAAGAACGCTGGTTGCGCTCATTTTTCACAACAACCAGAAAATAAAAACCTTCAGAATGGGAACAGGAGACCATACTTTCTGTAGTAAGTATGTATGTTTTGTCCTGACAAATCTAGTTTAGTCACGTGTTTATGCATCTGCCACAATTCGTCGGTTATTTAACCGTAAAAAAAAGTGGAAATGTTTAACCCCTACAGCTATGCAATTTTGTAGCACCTTTAACTCTCGCGCAACATATTCGCCCCGTTGTGTCATACAAGTTGTATTCGGGCAAATTTCCATAAAACATAAGCAGCATTAAATGGCCTTTATGCGGTCTCTGTGCGGCCTCTATACGGCCATTCATTCGCCCGGTCGCTTCCCCGGGCAGCAAGCAGCAAGACTTCTACGCTGTTAGCTGCTCTGTTAAACATTAACAGTGGAATTTAAGTGGCGCTTGAGCGATTTCTGTCGTACGCGGGTGCCACCGTAGCAGCATCTCGTACGGGTGCCAGCACCGTATCTGTCGGATCTCTCGTGCACCAATGCACCAACCGAACAAGTAGTGCGTTTCCACGGTGTTT
>NC_064876.1:4859031-4894031 GCF_943734665.1 Anopheles aquasalis | reverse complement strand
GTGATGCCGGAGGGAGCACATCGAAGGGCTCCAAGAGCTCTGGGAAAAAGGCAAAAAAGCGCGGCAAGAAAGGCAAACGCTACTCAGAAGAGTCGGATTCGGAAAGTGATGGTAAGCTAGAACCATCCTAGAGGCCAGCAACTAGTTTTTCATATGTTTTAAAATATCTCTTTCTCCCACTGTCTTTCTCTCTCGCTTTTTCTTTCTACAACTTTTCCTTGAATTTATCTCATCTTCAGATCCAAAGCCATTGCACATTGTGAACACCGTCATTGAGCTTCCCGAGGGTGCGATTCTTTCGGATTCCGAAGACAAAAATAATGAAGATCCAAACGATCCGCACCGTGCGCTGGACATCGATCTTGACGCGTAAGTTGGCGTGCGAGTGTGATTGGGATCGTCTCGTGAACCAAGCTCACCCCATCTTCCCACCACTTTCGTACCTTTACAGACCGTTAGAGGACGAACGCCCCGTAAGGAGGCCGGCAGCGTCCGCTATCAGCTCGAAACTATCACCATCGGCAGGGGGCGGTAGCGCTGGATTGAGTCTGACTCACTTGCAACTTACTACCGGTTCTAGCAGTGAAGCAAAAGCGAGTGCAAGGAAAGGCGGGAAGTCAACGCGCGTAACCGATACCACCGCCAGCAGCGACAAACCGTCACACGGTAACGACCGGAAGCGAAAGAAGAAAAAGAAGGAAGATAAAGAGGGCGACAGTGGGAACAGCCCGATGATACTAATGCTCGACGAGAAGCCTACGCCCGATGCGGCCCATAACCACCAGTCGTCTGGTAAACGCGCTGGCAAAAAGCAAACATCCACAAGGCGGAGCAACCACTTGGAGGACACCATAGTAACCGTGGGCGATGATGGGATGGCTGTATCCATAAATTCGCCACCGGATGATGGCAGCGTGGAGGGTGCCAATGACGTAAAACGCAAAACGCCAGTGAAAAAGAGCAGTAAGAAGTCAAAGCACCGCGACCGAGATTCGCGGTCTTCCTTGAAAAGTGGCTCCAGGCAGCCGGCAGACCAACCTAAACCGGGCTATGAGGAGATGCTAACTTCGGCCAAGGATATGATGTAGGCGGGGGAACGCAGATGAACCCAAACGAATAACGAAAAATAGGGAAACCCCAAAATACTCTCATTCCTCAACAATGCTTTTCTTTGGCGCGAACTGAATCGAATAATTGCGCGGGAAATTGCCAAGCAAAAAGCAAAATGAGCTAGACTAGCGACCGATCAAAATGGGGAAGAATCGCGAGGCATAGGAGTTAAAAGAAACAGGAAACCGGCGCCGAATCGTAGTCGAAACGACGCGATTCGGCGCCGACCAATTTACCGTTGAGTGTGTGTTGCTGTGGAAAGATTGTTTCATTATTATTCATCGTTCTTACAAGGGTAGGTCGCGTTAGCGACCATAACATTATTATTCTTATTTTTACAATAACTATTATTAACATTATCATCATCACTTACCACCATTTCGTGCACACTTTTGGTTAGTTACGGCCTTCCGCGCGGCCGGAATTTTCCGGCATTCAACGCCACATGTTTAAACTAATCCGTCATACCACGCGGTACCGGTGCCGTCGCTGAGACGATACCGTGTGGTTGATGGTGTTACGAATTTTTGTGCGGGGTGGGGTACAGTTGTGATGCGAAATGGAAAGTGAATGAAAATTAGCGCGAAAAAAAACGCAGCGAAAAGCGAGAATGTTAACTATGCGACACGCGACCGTTGTGGATTTCCTTCCCGGTTCCGGCGAACCAGTAATGGATTCTCAAACGGAAAATGGAGTGAAAATAGATGGCAAAAGGAACCAGCAAGTAAACGAAACAATAAAAGCACCCGCCAGCAGAAAGTTTTCAGCTTTTTGCGGATATCTCTTTACATTGGCTCGTTGTACATGTTTGGCGCTGAAACTGTTTGTCGAGCACACGTTAGCCTTGATGGTGGCACTAGTCAGTAACTTTTTTTTTTTTTTTGTTGTAGGCAAGTGCCTCTGGGTCATTGATGTCTCCAGCGTACCTATGGTCACCATTAACGGCCATGCGTGTGCTTATTTGCCCATTTTGGTAAATGCGCCCTTTGATAATCAAAACCCCCAGCAACAAGTTTACAATTCGAGATCCAAGAATTGATACTAAACATTCTAGCGAAGTGCATTGCCACGAACCTATATGCACGGTAAGCAACAGTAAGTGTCGATGATTAAGGAGCTAACGGGCCGATCTAATTATCGCACACCCCGCCAATGAACCGATCAGCTAATCCCCGATAAGGACCGGAAACTCAGCACCACTCGGAGGTAAGCGCAAACTCCATTCTTTTGCAATCGCAGTCACCTTTGTACTACACGAACGTGTATCTCGCCTTACCTCATTTTCTTGTTTGTCGACCTTCGGCCCGTTAGAGTGTGTCACAGCGATACGATACAACGATTGTGGAGGTCATTCCGTTCCGGTTCCGAGGATGCCGATCAACACCCGTCAGCTGCTGGATGCCGTTGGTTCGCTGACCGACCGCGAGTCCATGCGTGTGACGATGAAGAGCAGTGCCAAAGGGGCAGCTATCGCTGGATCCGGCAGCTTTCTGGGCGGTATGATGGGTGGCCCGGTCGGGCTGTTCGTCGGCGGTGCGCTCGGTGGCCTGGTGGCGTACGCAATGAGTGACAACTTCAAACCCGTCAGCCAAATCATCCGTAACGAGCTGACGGTGGCCGAGCGGGAACGGTTGAAGGAGCGCATCCTTGGCGCGCTGGCCGAGTTCCAGCCCACCGATCTGGTCGTCATTTTGCCCCTGCTCGCTGGTAATGTGTCCGCGCAGCGGGCGGTCCTTTCGGCCGTCGCGTCCTTCCTGACCAACGAAATGCGCATGCAGATCATTGACTGAGGCGGCGGGGGGACGGAAAAAAAGCCGACCATCGAAAGTGCCTTGATGTTATCTCTCTAACCGTGGATTCCCTGCTGGCAAGGGATTTGAATTTAAGTGAAGAAGAATCGCACGCGCCAGCGGATCGCGACGGTGCGATATCAGCCAGAGGCCAGGGCCAGAGAACCGCCATGAGTCAATTACGCGTATTCCTTTGTGAAGGTGAGGTGGAGGGGGGGGGGGAGGGCGGTGGGAGGTGCTCAAAATATTTCTAAATTAAAATATACATGGTACGTGATTCTCTGCGAAACTCGCGGCTAAGCACGGTGCATCTTTTTTTGTTTTTTTTTGGTGTCCCTTGTTTGTAAACGCTTCACACGCACCCTGTCAGCTGTCAAACGCGAACAGCTGTTTGTCAGGAGCGATCGAAAGACAGCAACGCATCAGAAAGACCCGTAAAAAGAAGAAGAGATCAAACATCTCCGAATCTTCGCAGATTCGGAAGCACCAGCAGCAAACAATCGCACAAAACATGCGATACTCTATTGCTGCAGCCGAAAAGCAGCAGGAGTAGTGGTGTAGTGGAGGGGGGGTGCGTGTGTGGTGTAATGATTTAGCCCACTGGAGACATCAACAACCTTGTGTGTTGCGGACTAGTGTATGGTGTCTGCTGCTGCTGCTGCTGCTGCTGCTGGTGAAACCCCAGTCTTGAGACTCCAGTGGCGGGCCGAAGAACTCATCATCGTCACCTCCTCAATCGATGAGAACATGTTCTGCACGTTGGGCCGTGTCCCGGTGATTGCGTGACGGGCCTATTTGCATCGCGTGCGTGCACTGGGCAGCCAGTCGTTCCGGAGCCACCGGAGCACCAGTGTGTGGAGCTAAATTACGCGAGCAAGATAATAATATTAACCCGCTGCGATAAGCAACGGCAAAGACGCAAAACATAGACATTGATAAACAGACGCACACACGTGCGCGCAGGTCCTTGTGGTATCTGATTGATCTGAGGAAGGACTACTCCTCTGCTTGCTGGCCAGTTCATGCTGCATACCCTCGGCCCAAAACCACACTAAAAGGGACCTGCGCAGTGTCAACGGGTGCTAGGGAATCCTCGATGGTATACGTAGTACCCGCGCGTTACCAATTATCGTATGTTCCGCCCGCTCCCATCCACTACAGAGAACTACGGAGCAGCAAAACCACACAAAGGAGAAGAACCACCGACAGCAACAACGAAAAACATAACAAAAAAGAAAAGAAAGTGATCATCTCTTCCTCCCAGCTGCGAGCACAACTGCCCGGTGCCAAGGTAGCTCTCCTGGCGCCTGGCCGTGGGCGCGGAACACAGCGGGACCACATGAAGTGTTGGCCGTGACCGGTCGGTGGCCAGTTCGACACACACGCGCACACACATCGTGCAGCACGCCACACGGGCCACCGTTGCCGAGAAGCGAGTGCAAATGAGAGAAACTCGAAGGAGAAACGGAGGGAAAAGTTAAGCGAAACTCGAGCAGAAAGTGGACCGCGGAGGAAAGTGCGCCCCAGTGGGCGGTGTGTTTTGTGTTGCTCGGTCCAACACGCCAACCAACCAACCTCGCCCTCGCGAACGACGAACGGAGCAAATCCAACGGGCCCCCCCCACAACAAGCTACCCAGCGCGGCTAGCCGGCCTCCGGTTCCGGCTACGGTATGGGCGACCAAACGCCAACGCCGGAGAGTGAGGAGTTTCCCGGCAGGCTGCTGCACCAGGTAATCCATCTTTGCGTGGAAGCGTCCGGCCCAGAGGCCCAGCGGTGGCCAGACCGGCTAGTCCCAGTACTGAGGCGTCACCCGACCCTTTGCCCAAGCTGCACGGCTCGTGCACACCGAAATCCACCAATCAATCAACACATTCACAGTTCGCATAATCAAAACACACCCCCCCCCCCCCTCTGACCAAAAAGGTGGACCATCAACCAATCCATCGCGATTCAACCCTCATTGGCGGCTCCTCTCGCACTCTCTCTCTCTCTCTCTCTCTCTCTCTGGCCGTTTTTATGCTTCCGGCTGTGCCTCACCCGGTATGTTTTTATCTCCGCAAAGTGGGTAACCGGGAAATGAGTCTCAATTAAGCTTCGTTTGGAGTGCTCCGGCTGCAGGGGCTCAGCATTAGATTTTGAATTGGACAGTCGGCCTACTCCTCACGAACCTCTACGCCGATGAAGCGATTGATCGTCAGTCGACCGCCGTATTATCACCGGTCAGTAAAAGGGACAGAGTTGTTGCATTTCATTTCTTTTCTGTTTTTTTTTTTGATGAGACAACATGCCGCGTGTGATTGGATAGCCTGATAGCAGTAGCCCGGTCCGGTGTAAAGATAATGATAAACGGAGACATAGAAATCAGACATAAATCAATCGATGATGTACCGGTGTCTTCTTTGCACTATTAGGGAGCTGCACGCGGGAATGTTCTCGGTGCACCTTTAAATGAAACCTAATTACCCGCTAATCGGGTTAGATGTATCGGCCATCCTCAAGCGCCAACCGCGTGGCCACTCGGCGCTAGTCGCCGAGCTCGACTGGCAATGGCGTACGTTGTGTGGTCCGCTAATCGTATTTGGTGACGCGCGGGTGACTCTGTGTCTACCGCACGGAAGGTCATTCGCCCGGACACCGGCGCGTCCCGGCGCTGGCCGCCGCGTGTGCCTAGACCACCATTGCTTGCTGTCCGTGCCGTCCGCTCGGTCGCGCTCGCCGTCGCACTCGCGGGATGGGAGTGTTCGAGCGCAAGGTGCGTGAGCTGCGGTGCGTCCGACTGTTGCTTCACCGCAGGATGGTTCGTCTGTTTCAGGCCGCTCTCTGGGACAACGTGGAGCTGCTCGAGGATCTGCTGCAGGAGGAGGTGCATCTGATCGACTGCCTGGACTCGTGGGGCCGTGCACCTATCCATGCGGCCGCCATTACGGCGGACTCACGCTGCCTGCCCATGCTGCTCAATGCCGGTGCCAATGTGAACGCAACGTCTGGGCCCCGGTGCGACCACAAGGTAAGATCACCGCTCACGCAACGCCACACGTTGGCTAATCGTTTACGCTTGTTCGTTCCCCTCTCTCGCTCTCTCGCTAGACTGCCCTTCACCTGAGTGCCGAACACGGGCACATTAGCAACATCCGGGTGCTACTGGACGCGGGCGCCTCCTTCATAGCAAAGGACCGCAACGGGCTGACACCACTCGATCTGGCGGAACGCGGCGAACACGAAGCGTGCGTCGAACTGCTGAAAGAGGCGGCCGGTAAGCGAACAAGAGCGGGCAAGGGTGTTCACCACTTTACCCATAGAATACCCACCAAGAAAAGGACATTTCTGCTCCTTACCCCGTTTCCGTGAGCAACGTTCGCTTGGATTTGTTTCGGTAGGCTTGCCATCCGACTTCTGCCCGCGATAGTGACGGAGGGCCCGCCCGCCACTGTGCTACTCGCACATCTGCTGTCTACGTGGTCAGGACATGCGCACCAGCGTGGGCTCCCGAGTGTGGTGTGGTTGTCTGGTGGTTTTTTTTTTTTTTAAGTTTCTCGTCCAACACCGGACCCACCGGACCCCTTGCATCCCCATCCATCGCGTGTGCAGTGGCGTGTATTGATTTTCCAATCCAGTCACTGGGCTACTGCTGCTACACCTGCCTATTGACACTCTGCCACCGGTTTTTTTTATCCTGCGGTTTTTGCGGTGTAAGCCGATGGTTGCGCTGCGGCTCTGTGGGCCGTTTTCGTTTGTGAAACCTTTGGCTACGATAAAGCGGCATGCAACAGCCAGGGCACACGCTTTGAGCTTTTCGCATCGTGTGTCGCAAATCGCGGAGACGTATCAGACAGTCGGTAGGCACCCCAGCCAGCCGGTTTCGGTAAAGTGTTGAACGGTTCCTGGCAGCCGATATCATCATGTCATCACCGTGGATGTTCCCCGAAGTTCCGAAACCGGGTGCCGAGCGGGCATTCGATGCGTGCGACTATTTCGTCGACGAAGTGGTGGAACCATGGAAAATACCAGGTAAGCGGTGTCCAAATGCAGAGTACAAGCATTTTTTTTCCCCGTGTGGTGCCAACGACTCGGCGTCTGGGTAGCACTGATTGGTAACGAAGTAGGAAGTCGAAGAGTAACCAGATTTGTGACACTATCGATACACAGCGACGGGCAAGGATTGGATATGGGTTGTTCTGGTGATGGGAGGGAGAGAGAGAGAGAGAGAGAGAGAGAGAAAAAAGAGAGAGAGAAAATCATGTTAGTTCATCATATGAATTGCTTTTGTATTGCAGATACGCGGGAGCAGATCCGAAGCCAGAAGCATCGGGCACTCAGGGAAGCGGTTTCGGCGACCGACGAATCTGCCGTACAGCTGCTACTCGAGAGTGTCGGTCCGGAGCGGGAACTGATCGTCAACATGACACCGGGCGGTGCAAACACGCTGCTCTTCCTGTCAGTACTGCCTGCCATTGCGCACTACCCAACCTTACCCAGTAATATTAATCCGTTGTCACATCGTTCCTACGTTACAGTGCCGCGCAGTCGGGTTCGGAGCGTATCGTAAGATTGCTGCTGGCCGCGGGTGCCGATGGTCGAGCGCACGCCGTCACGCGTTACTCCCCACTGTACACTGCCGTCCACAATGGCCACACGAAGGTGGCCACTGTGTTGCTGGAGCACTTTCCGGAGCTGGTGCAGCAGGTGACGGTCGAGCGGTGGCTACCGTTCCATGCGGCCTGCATCAACGGTCACTGCGCGGTGGTGCAGTTGCTGATCGGCTACCCGTACGGTGAGCACCTCCTGTCGTCATACCGGGATCCGAGCGGTGAGCTCGAGTGGCGTCTACCATTCGACCCGAACGCACAAGATGTCGCCGGCCAAACAGCACTGTACGTGGGCTGTCTGCTCGGCAATCCACAGCTGGTCGCGATACTGCTTGGCTGGCGGGTACGCTGTATCCGCCACAAACCGTCAGTACCGTCGGCGACGCCGGTACTGGAAGGAATGGAGACACCGACGAGCAGCAGCACGGCGGGGGCACCGGCATTACCGGCAAATCCGCTAAGCCCTACCGGTCGAAAGATAGCGTCCGGGCTACAGGCAATCATGTCCCGGCTGAGCCTTGGTAGCCGGGCCGATTCGAATGACGGCGCCGAGGACGGTGCTACGAGCGACTGTGAGCTGCGCTGTCCCCTCGATCTGAACATTCTGTGCGGGGCGGCCCGTGAAACTGCACTGCTCGCGGCCGTCCGGGGCGGTTTTCTCGACGTCATTACTCTGCTGCTGGAGAACGGTGCCGATCCGAATGTCATTGCGCGTGCCGTCGAAGATCAGAATGATCCGAAGTAAGTGTGCGCCGGCCGGACACAAATTTGTCGTCCCGTCCCGTTTGTAATCCCGTTCCTTCTTTGTTCGCCAGGTCGTCGGATGAGATATATGGCTTCTCGAATGTGCCGCTAGCGGAGGCAACCCGCCAGAAGTCGTTACCGATGGTGGAGCTACTGCTGAAGTACGGTGCCCGGGACGATCAGTCGATCGCGCTCGGCATTGCGATACAGAATGGTGACGAGCCGATCATCTGTCGCCTGCTGGCCATCAAGGCACACCCCGATCCGGATTACAAGATCAACAAGCGCGCCTTCCAGGAGCTGCCTACGGTCGGGGCGGCGTACGGTGAGGCGCATCGCTCCCCGACCGGTAGCAACTTCACTTACAGTGCGCTCTACCCCAGCACGGCCACCATGATCAACTGGCACAACAACAACTGCCGATTGGGGCTGATCCGGATGGCCTGGCTGAGCGAGGCGGTCCTGCGGTGTAACCGGAAGCTGGTGGCACACCCGAAAGCTCATCAGCTCGCGCTGGCCGCCTTGACGCGCATCGATATCTCGCACAACACCTTGACCACGCTACCCGAGGAGCTGTTCCGGCTCGGCAGTCTTCGGCAGCTGAATGCAGCCCAGAACAAAATCGAACGAATACCGGTGCTGGGTGAGGTGGAGGAGGAGGACGAGCGCGAGCAGCAAGATCAGCAGGGAGGCGTATCGTGGTTGAGGCGCCGTAGCAGCAGTGGTATCAGTGCAGGGCAACCACCGGCGGCGGCAGCGGCGGCGGCGTCGGCACCACTGTGCCCAGTACTGGAGGAGCTCTATCTTCAGGACAATCGGTTGGAGGACGTACCGGCACTGTTGTTTCGGTTACCGAACCTCACCATCCTGGACGTGTCCAATAATAAGCTGCAACAGCTACCATTCCAGATGTGGAAGGCACCGAAGCTGAAGGAGTTGAATGTGGCGTTCAACTTCCTGAAGGATCTGCCATCGCTTCCGGTGGCGGCCGATGTGACGGTCGGGGTGGATTGTGCCAGGAGCACCGAGCTGCCATCGCCCCTCATAGGCAGCTATTTCACTAGCGATAGCACCGGTATAGTGCCGGTAGGGCATGCGTACGCGACCGGTAGCGGCAGTGGCACCTCCGGTGCGGATGATGGTTTGGAGGCGTTAACCCGCAACCGGCACGTGACGAGCCTGGAGCTGGTGCGGCACCACGTGTGGTCGCGTTCGCTGGAAGTGACCGAGCAGGAGCTACGGCTTTCCGATGCCCGACACGACACTGCACTGTCACAGCTGAGCAGCCTCAACCTGGCGAACAACCTCTTCACTAGTATCCCGCTGGCCCTGCCCTGTCTAGCGGTAAACCTTACGCGTCTCAACCTGTCGTACAACAGTCTACGGTCGATGGGCCACGTCACCAGCTATCCGGCTTCGCTGAAGCAGCTCGATCTCGGCCATAACGAGATCAGCTGCTGGCCCAGCCTGCCACGTATCGCCGCCTCCGATCCCCATTTAATGTGCTACAATCCGCAGGAAGCGAAGCGAACTACCAGCACCACCAACGCCAATATAAACGGCAGTGAATGTAGTGTTGGCAGTGGTGTTGGTGGTGGTGGTGGTGGTGGTGGTGGTGGTGGTGGTGGTGGTGGTGGTGGTGGTGGTGGCGGTAGCGCTGTTACATCTGGCAACAACAGCGGCATCCTGTCCCGTGGAGCGAGCATACAGGAGCCACTGGCTGGTGGGCTGACCGATCTCGCCCTGCCCACCGTTGTGAAAGCGTCGACAAGCTCGAACAGCATCACCTCGCTGCGGACGGCAGTGTTGAAGAGTGTTTGCTGCCATCGGCGCCACCTGCGCCTCGAGTCGCTCCGCACGCTGGTCCTCGCCGATAACTCGCTGACCCGCATTCAGCTATCGACCGATGACGTGCACACGCTCGGTGAGTCGGACGACGCCGAGTGGAGCGTAGTGGGTATGGCCAAGTCTCGGCTCATCTTTCCCAACCTCTCGATGCTGGATATCAGCAACAACTGCCTGAAGGAGATCCCACCCACGATTCACGAGCTGGCCAACCTAAGCGTGCTCAACCTGAGCGGCAACATGGACATCACTGAGCTGCCACCGCACATGGGGCTGCTGTCGCGGCTGTGGAATCTGAATACGCGCGGTTGCTCACTGCAGGATCCGTTACGCTCGATGATCGAGAGCAAGAAGTACAAAACGATGGATATCATCGGTTACCTCAAGTCCGTGTACGAAGATGCTCGGCCGTACGCACGCATGAAGCTTATGGTGGTTGGCGTGCAGGGCATCGGCAAGACCAGCCTGCTGGAACAGCTGCGCAGTGAAGGACCCTCCAGGGGCAAGAAACCGGTCGATCATTGGGCGAAGCGCATGGGCCACCGGAACATTAACCAAAAGACGTCGCGCGGCATCAACATGTCGACGGTCGGTGTCGACATCGGTGACTGGGTGTGCGAAAAGAAGGTTCGGGGTGTGTCGGCCCACGGTCCGGTCGTATTCCGGACGTGGGACTTTGGTGGCCAACGGGAGTACTACGCAACCCACCAGTACTTCCTGTCCCGGCGCAGCCTCTACCTAGTGCTATGGCGCATCATCGATGGGCGGCGGGGACTGGCCGAGGTGCTGCAGTGGCTCGGCAACATCCAGGCTCGGGCCCCCAACTCGCCGGTACTGATCGTCGGTACGCACTACGATGCGGTTGGCGAAACCCTGCCGGCCCGTAAGGCGGAAGAACTGCAGCAGATCATACGCGACCGGTTTATCGCGGTGTCGGACGCGGAAAAGATTGGGCTGCCGCGGGTGCTCGATTCGATCGAGGTTAGCTGTCGGACGGGGCACAACATCAAGCTACTGGCTGGACTGATCTACGATACGGCGTTCGCATTGCGGCCGCCCGGTTGCAAGGAACCGCTGCTGTACCAGCGCGTCCCAGCGAGCTACCTCGCGCTGGAGGACGTCATCGGTAGCGTGGTAGCGGGGCTGCGCCAAACCGGGGCCGATCCAGTGCTCGATGCCGACCGCTACCGCCAGCTGGTTACGCACGAGCTGCAGCAGCGCGGCCTGAAGGGTTTCCGGGACTGGTCGGAGCTGAACCAGGCCACCATGTTCCTGCATGACAATGGTGTGCTGCTGCACTACGATGACGCGACGCTTCGGGATCTTTACTTTCTTGACCCGCAGTGGCTTTGCGACATGCTTGCCCACGTCGTGACGGTGCGTGAGATCAACCCATTCGCACGGACCGGCGTCATGAAGATGGACGACCTGCAGCACGTCTTCAAGAGCTCCTGCCTCGGCAGCACCAACAATCGAGGGTAGGTAGCACAAACACCTCTTTGACAACCCATTAAAGCGCATGAAAGAATATTCTGATTCTAATGTTCTTGCCACCGATTGCAGCTACATCGTGAGCCTGCTGAATAAATTCGAGGTCGCATTGTCCTGGGACGCTCGGACGTTGCTTATACCGTCGCTGCTACCGACGGAGGAGGACAGCTACTCCGAGCACCGGATGGTAACGGTAAAGGTAGGTTTCAGCTAACTCGCTCGCCGTATTGCCTCATACTGCCTGGACTCTTCCATCTGACACACGTACACTGCTTACCGTCCCTCATCGGCAGATCGCCAACCGGTCGAAGGGTTGGGTATCACGAGCGCGTCACATAACGCCCGGTGCCGGCTTACCTGCACCGTACGCCTACGAGCTACCAGCATCCGGCATCCACTACTCACCGACACCAGCAGCGGTCACAGTCGGGCCGGAATGTAGCTCCACTTCCGCAGCGCCCCCATTGCCTGCCCATAGCGCTGAACCAGTGACGGTTCAGACGATCCATCGTCCCGATCGGTCTATCTATCGACTGCTACTGATGTCCTACTTCCCGTCCGGCTTCTGGTCACGACTCATCACTCGCGTTCTCGCCGATGGCCAGGTCGTGGAAGCAATCCGTGGCCTATATGCACTACCGACCGAGCTGGACGGACTTGAGCCGGGCGCGGAACTATCGGCATACTGGGCCGTCTGGCAGACGGGACTGGCACTGCACTACGGTCCCGGGACGGTGGTGTTTCGGATGCGTGAAATCGCCGTCACCTGTCCCGGTTCACCGTTTCGGAATCCGATGAACCGGTTCAAGCTAAAGCAGGACGGTGTGTGGTGCGATATCGACTTGACGGCAAGCTCCATCCTGGAGATTCACTTTCCGTACGGTGCCCTTCGGGTGCGACCGTCGGCCACTGGCGGTGGCGGTGGCGGTGGTACCACCCCGGCCAGCACATCCGCGAATGCCAGCAGTGATGAGTCATACGAGCTCGAACCGAGTGTCCAGGGTTTGACCCAGCTACTCGCTCTCACGGTCGACCATATTGATCTACTATTGGAGGACTGGTATCCGACGCTCGGTACCCGTTTCGTGCACACGTCCGAGGGTCGCTTCCTGGTGACACGCCTCGTGCCGTGTCCCCGGTGTTTGCGCGACTGTGAAGACCGCCACGTACCCAACTTACCGTCGCAGGTGAAAGCATCCACCAGCAGCAGCAGCAGCAGCAGCAACAACGCCGGTAGCAACGGTGGTGGTAGTGGGGGAGCGACCCACCGGCATCGCATGGAGCTTGGTGGAAGTGGCCCTCATGGGGCACTCTCCGGTGGTGTGTGTGGTGAACACATTGGCAGCGGTGGGCTGAACGAACTGCCCGGCATCCTCCAGGACCGCAAGTCGCAAGATTCGCTTGGCATGTCCGACTGTGATTCCGGTGTCGGCCAAGAGACGGCCGACAGCTCCAGCGAAACCTCCATCGATGGCTATCCGCCACTGCTCCCGTCTGCAATGGCCACCGGTATGACGCCGATGGCGGTGACACCGCTCGTAGAGCCTTCTCAAGAGTCACCCAGCTACTCGTGGATGGTGGAGGAGTGCATTCTGGCCGCATATGACCGGAAGGCCGTCTCCTGCCCGCTCCACGGTGATATCAAGCTCAGCCGTATTACACCGGACGTGGTAAGGCCAGCAGGAAAAGGGAAAGAAAGAAAGAAGGGAAAGGAGGAAAAAAAGATAGACACCAAGAAACAAACTAATCATAATCCGGTGTCTCCATTGCAGAACTTCCTCGATCTACCCGGACATTATCTGATTCGCTCAGATGAGATCAACCGTGGGCCGCTGCTCGGTCGCGGTGCGTTCGGCTTCGTGTTCAAGGCGACCTGCCGCAAACGGCCACTGGGTGGGCGCAGCGGATCATCATCACCGTCCACCACCACCACCACCACCACCGGTACGACGGCCCCGTTGAACGTCGCGATGAAGATGTTGCAACCGGTGGCGCCAGGCCCGAGGGCCCGGCCTAGCGCCGTTATCGCGTACAAGGCGGCCCTCGGCAAGTGGGAACGGGATCCATTGCAGCACGCCTGCAAAGCGTACTGTACCGCACGGCAAGAGCTGGCCGTACTACTAACCCTGCGCCATCCGCACATCGTGCCGCTCGTCGGTGTCTGCACGCAGCCACTGGCGCTCGTGCTTGATCTCGCACCGAAGGGGGCACTAGATGCGGTGCTGAGGCATTACCGTCGCAGCGGCGCCCGCATCGGCCCGTACTGTTTCCAATCGCTCGTCCTGCAGGCGGCCAAAGCGATGGAGTACTTGCACCGGCGGCGAGTAATCTATCGCGATCTCAAGGCGGAGAATATCCTCGTCTGGGACTTTCCGGAGCCGCACGCGTAAGTGACTGGGCACTAGCAACGTTACGCTCACGTTCGCTCTCTTTATCTCCCTCTCTCTCTCTTTCTCTCTCTCTCTCTCCCGCAGCGAGGACCATCCGGGGAATCGGGTGCACATCAAAGTAGCCGACTACGGGATTAGCCGTATTACGCTGCCGTCCGGTTCGAAAGGTTTCGGCGGTACCGAGGGCTTTATGGCGCCGGAAATCATGCGCCATAATGGCGAGGAGGAGTACACAGAAAAGGTCGATTGCTTTTCCTTTGGCATGTACCTGTACGAGCTGATCTCACTGCGCCAACCGTTCGAGGGACATGAGGCGGTAAAGGAGTGCATCCTCGAGGGGGGCCGTCCGATGCTGACCGAGCGCGAAACGCACTTCCCGTCCTACTGTCTCGATTTAATGGTGCTTTGCTGGGACCAGCAGCCGAAGCTTCGCCCGTCCGCCAGCCAGATCGTGTCGATCGCGACCGCCCCCGAGTTCACGCACCTACTCGACGTCTGCTCACTGTCGCACGGTGGCAGCGTGATGGACGGCATCGCCTGTATGATCGCCAGCACGGAAACGGAGGTGGAAGTGCCGGTCGGAGGAGGTGGCCGCGTCAGTACCGTGTCCGGGTACGAGCTGTGGCTGCCCTGCTCGAATTCCCGTATCGACATTCTCGATGGTTCGTTGCGCGGTTGGCAGCAGTACCATCGTATACTGTGCCCCCAGGTGAAGGGCTCGTCTTCCGCGGGTGGTGGTGGTGCTGGGAGTGCTGAAATGGCAACAGGAAACAGTAGCAGCCCGTCGGCTAGCGGCCAACCGTCCCAACCGGGCAGCACCTCCTATCAACCGAAAACGATCAAACTGACGACGGCTTGCGGCGTCGAAGGTGCCGTCTGGATCGGGGATGCAGAGGGGAATATCTATGCGTTCGGTGCCGCCGACTGTGCCCATCTTTTCTCGTACGCACTGGAACCGACACAACCGTCACCGGTCGTGGCGCTGGTGTACCTGGCCCGTTTCCAGCGTGTCGCGGCTGGCCTTGAAAATGGGCGACTGTTTCTGCTCCACTCGACGCTGGTGCCGAGCACGTGCTCGGCAGCCGAGGGTAGCTTTGTCCTGTCCGAGCTCGGCTCGGGCGAGCGTCTCTGCTCCGTCACCGCGCTCTGGTTGTCGGAGGACGAGTGCGAGCTGTGGTGCGGGGAGCAGGACGATGCGATTAGCATCTTCTCGCTGCGCAACTCGCATGTGTCCGGGCAGCATCATCTGCGGCACTTTAGCGCACCGGTGCCGGTGCGTGGGCTGAGTGTTGCCCTGCTCCAGGCCGCCCCCGATGACCACGTGTTCTCATACCTGGCACCGAGCTACATCCTCTACCAGTGGCGTTCGTCCAGCAAAACGGTGGAGCACAAGCTGGACTGCTCCAAGCTAGTGCCGTGCTCAGAAAGCCTCAAGAGTATTGCCATCGACGAGCGGCTCAGCCCTGGCCGGTGCCAAATCAGTGCGCTAGCCGTGCTCGGGCGAGAGCTGTACATTGGCACCACCTGGGGCTGCATCATCGTGGCCGAACGGGCGACTCTCCGCCCGACTACCGTCTTCCGGCCGTACGAGGAAGATGTCCGATGCATCATTCCAATTCGGAGTGGCGCACCAGTAGCGGGGGGCGGTGGTGGCCAGCCGCCACTGGTTGTGACGGTGGGCCGTGGCTACCGGTCGCTCATCGAGCGCTACACCGACGGTCATGGTTCCAGCAACTTGTCGCGTACCACTTTGCACGCCTCTACGCCAACCTCGCAGCAGCATCAGCATCAGCATCAGCAGCAGCAGCAGTCGGATGGCAAGCGACTGAAGGAAGCGTTACTACGCGATCGCTCCAATCACATGCACGCCCTCATATGGACCGCCGAGCACTGGGCGCCAATCTGATCGCACCAATGCCTCAGCCTTCCCTTTGCACTTCCCCCCATTCTGGATCTGTGATTTCGTTAACTTCTCCCTCAACCCTAACCCCCCGGTACTCCACACGCGACACTAGACATTGTACATTCACTAGGAAACAAACAGGCGTCTTATGCCGATTGTGATGATGATGGTAGGTGATGTTTTGGGCGGGCAGCTGCACACTGATGGTGGATTTTACTGACTGCTGGACTATCCGGTGTCTGCTTGCTTTGATCACGCAAAGGATGGCGGTAATGGAACAATAAAGAAAAAAGAAAAAGACATCCATTATGGTGAATCTCTGCTTTCATTTATAAACGAGACATCCTGTCTTCCCTTTCCACTCGTTTTGCAAACTGTACGGCACCCAAAAGGAAACAGACATACACACATCCATTATTAGAACAGCGAATCCATACAGAGTTACGCAAAATTACATTACTTTAACCCAAAAAACCAAACATTGTTCGGCCTAACCCTGTCTAACATTCTCTGTTATAATAATTATAAGGTATGTATATCTTTTTTTAAGATTATATGTTTTTTTTACGATTACACAAGAGGCGAATGATGAGTGGAATGAAACAAAGAACCAAGAACAGGGCAACAGGGCATGACCTTTAGCCATCGTTCCGGCGAGTCATTGCTTCGCTGATAGCGCGCTGGATCTCGCGCGGTGCCAGCTGCAGTGGCAGGGCACCGTCCACGTTGCCCGTGTCCTTACGCGCACCGCGTCGTACCAGTGCTAGGGCGCATCCTGCCTGCCCCTCACTACACGCCAGATGCAACGGCGAGTTGCCGGTCGAGTTGATCGCGTTGATATCGGCACCCTTGTCCAGTAGCAGCTGTACGATCGCCGTGTGTCCCATCACGACCGCCCTGTGCAACGGGGTCTCGCGCAGACGATCGGCGATATCGACCTGTGCGCCGGCCTCCAGCAGGATCGTCGCGATGCCCAGGTGGCCCCGTGAGCAGCAATACTGCAACGCGGAATGGCCCCGGGTGGTGCAGTGGTTCAGGTTAGCCCCGGCCTCTACCAGCAGCTCGACCACGGCCCGATGGCCACACAGTGCCGCCAGCACTAGCGGTGTGTACCCCATATCATCCTGTGCTTCCAGCTGCTCGGGGTGCTTGGTGACCAGCAGCTCCACCATTCTTACGTTACCGGCCTTGGCTGCCCAGTGCAACAGCAAACGTTCGTTCTGTGGGAGAGCAAACATCAAGCCACACGTCTTACACACGGCGACACCCGGCGGATGCTACCCTTCGCTCACCTCATCGCGCTCCGTTGTTTGATGTGGGAGCAAATCCGAACTAGAAAACGAATGGTTCTGCGCCAGCTGTAGGAGCTGGTCGAACTTGGCCATCGTGTCTACGTGCTCCTGCTCGCTGCTTCTTCACTGCTGAGTGATATTCCAAAAAGATTCCTCGATGATATTCCAAAATTTGAATGACCAGCCGGCCCCATACAGTTTGACACTAGAGCGAACGAAGCGCCAACAATAATAACATAAGCATCGACATACGCACGCACTTGACAGTTGGCATGCTTTTGTTTACATTTTGCTATAGGAAAACTGCGGGGTGAGGTAGGAAAATTGTCGCCACGAAATGGTTCAATGGTTCGTCGCTTCGCTTCGGTTTCAATTCCTTCGAGTGGTTTATCCGTGCGATTCCCCCGGGGGAGGAAAATGGACGAAGAAAACCTACAGCACTTACAGCGCGCACAAGCTGCGTGGTTGAGCCGTGGACCATCCACGCCGATCGCTATGGTTTCCACTGCCAAAGTATGCCAAACAAACGCGGCTATAACGAGGTACAGGTACAGGTGCCCCAAACAACGCAACGTTTCGTGCATTTCATTCCCTGGTTTGCTCGTTCGTTCTCAGTGCCTTCCCACCCGACTTCACTGCTACCTTCCTTGGAGTGAGTCAGAATGTCCCGGCAACGGATGTAAACAATCGCTTCCCATCCTTCCTACTAATCTGCTCTTGTTTTTTTTTCTTTTTTTAGAGTGCCCGTTTCGCATAAATGGCCGATTCGCAAGCTCGTTTCTTCCTTCCGATTCCGAGTCAGTTCGTTTCCGTCGATTGGCGCAGCCTGTTGTTCCGTTCTGAAAGTGTCCGTTCCCGGGGGGCGGCGGCGAGTTTCCTTCTTCCATCACCGCTTGTTGACGGTTGGCGGGATCGTGTCGATCGTGTGTGGCGTTGACCCATCACCAGGAACAGGAAGCGGCCCATCAGATGGGCCATTAGGCGATCAACACCTACCATCCATCAACCACTGACTCAGCGAAACGCATCGGGTTTCCGCATCCGCGACAACGTGTCAATTGTCACGGCGCAATCACACTGCGGAAGAAGAGGTTTCACCATGCTATCGCCTGGCAACCTAGATGAGATCAAGGAACGCATCAGCAAAAATGAAGAGAGTAAGTACATGCTTTCGGATTTAGCAATTCGTTGATGGAAGAGCCAAGCCATCGTTGAGCTTTCCACGACAGATCGTCGAGGACAGATGGATGGGACATACATCAATTCGATTAAGGCAGATCAGCGACTGGTCTGTTATCCTACCGAAGATGTATGCCACCTCATATATATATATGCAGGGCGAAACATAAAAAAGGAACGGCAAACCATTGAGTCAGTTTCACCGATATTACTTGTTTGTCATTGATCCAACAAACAGTACTGTTAGGGCTGGTACGGTGAGGGAGAGCGGTGTGGAAAGGGCGAATTCCAGCTCGAGCGATCGGCCAACATCGGCTGCTGAAAGGGAAAGAATGGTGTGCGCTAAACGGGTGCTCGGGAACCGACCAGTTCCACTGGTCGGTCTCATGGATACATGGACGTTTGACAATTGGCCCTCTGTCTCACCCTCGCCCCGTTCGGTGGCACCTTTTGAAGTGACATCGGGACTTACTGGATGCAACATAAATCGTGCCGTTTGTCTCGGCCGTATCCAACCGGAGCGTTAATGTCATTACTGTAACAGAGAATGTACCGTGTCGGGGGCTTTTGCGGACTACACTGGATGACCTTAGACAGAGCGGAGAACGGAGAGAATAGGCGCAAGCGATGCGAAGGCAGGCGAAGAAAGAAATGGGGTTACGAGGTCAGCATGGCACAGAAAACCCACCCACCTTTTCCACAAACCCCCCATCCCGATCCAGTGATTTTCGGATCGAATTTCGGCGCACGGCTCGGTCTCATGGCGCATTCCACACAAAATGTGTTGCGGGGCGGTTGTGTGGAACCTTAAAAGAGGTCAGGTGGTAGTGAGGTGGGACAGAAGCACAAAAGAAGAATGTCCTACGGGCGCGAGGAGCCAGATTGAGGGGCCAGAAATGGAATAGAAACTCCTTGCCAGCTATCTAGGTTGACACGTGCCTTAGGCCAATGGCGACAAGAAGAAACCAGCTGAGCGGGTTAGATGCGGCCAGTTCCGATGTACAGAGCTCGGTTCTCAAGGTTCTCAATCCGTATATTATGACGTGTTTTCGTCTTTTACTTCTTTATTCTATTTGCTGTTTTTGATTTTTTGTTTTGTTTGTTTGTTATAGAAATCAACGTTCTTCAGGCGATTAACAATGTGCTGAAGGAGCGCCATGAGATCGAGTCCAACTACAAGAATCTTGCGCACAAGTTCCGCGAGATGCAGGAAGAAGAGGCACACCGGCGCGCGAAGGTATGTAGTGTACGTGACTGTTTACTGGGCCGGCCGCACCCACAAACACCGCCTACTCACGCCACTGCTCGCGCTCTCCAACTCGCACCCCGGGGCTCCCCCTACCACACTCCACAGTTCGACGAGGCCCGCAAGAAGCAGCTGGCGGAGCTGCAGGCGAAGGGTGAGGCGCTATGCCGGGAGAAGGCGAAGCTGCAGCACCAGATCGAGCACGTGACGTGGCACCTGGAGGGTTGCCGCCGTCGCCGACCATGCCTAGCGCGGCTACCGGAAAACTGCCCGCTCAAGGGCGACGCACCGAGTTGCCTGCCGCATTCACCGGAAAAGTTGAAAATCATGGTAAGGAGAATAGAATGGCTAGTGTGTACACCGTGCATGCCAGTAACCGAGTTTTCACTCTGCTGCGCTGCACATTTTTCAGGCGAGCATGAAGAGCACGGCTGACCACCTCGTACGGAGCATCATGGATTTGAGGAAGAAGATACACATCGTGCAGGACAAGCTGGAACATGAAGTTGCGGTAAGTGGTGGGGAAAATGGACACGTTTTTAGCCTGCCTAGCAAAAAAGGATACGTTACTGTGTTTCTCTTCGCTTCTCACAGCGCAAAAAGGAGATGGAGAAAAAGTTGGCCGAGCTACGGAAGGAAATCTGTCGCCACAACAAGTGCATGCAGCAGCAGCAGCAGCAGCAGCATCATCATCATCATCAGCATCATTCGCACCATCACCACCATGCGCAGCACGGGCATCACCATCACCACCACACGGTACCAGGTGGTGGTGGTGGTGGCGGTGGTGGTGGCGGTGGTGGTGGCGGCGGTGGCGGTGGCGGCCATGGTACAACATCGCTACCACCTATCTCGAAGAACTGCATCGCGACCAAGTAGCAGCGAACGAATTCCGAAAGCGTGCACGCCCGTGCCACCACTCGCAACAAGGCGTGCCCGCTCGGAAAACATGTGAAGTTACCGAGACCCACGTCGAACACGGTTTCGTAATAGCGTATTGCAGTGTTTCTGGCGGAAACCAGGAACTGATCGAACCGCTGCTTCCTGTTTACCGCTTCACGGCTTAACTGCGGGGTGCACTCGGATTTCGACCGGATGCACCCCCCGCCATATGGGAGTTCGATTATTATTGGATATACTGTTTGTTTTCGAACCCGTGTGTACCACCGAAGCCGTGTTCGAATTGGGCGTTCATTCCATTTTCGTCCCGAAACGCTGGCCCCTGAATGGATGGAGGTGTTGGACGACGACGACGACTAGTGCTTTGATTTGTTTTATTCCTTCCGCTTTCTCCCAGAGAACACCGTGAAGGAGAATTGTTAAGCTGTTTTAGGTTTTAAGAGAGACAGGGAGAGAAACATAGAGAACAGGGTATGCAGTGGTTGGAGGAGGAGGTGGAGGGGTGTGGGTAGCTTTAATTGATAAAGTGGGCGAGAACCGAAACGTTGTGTTATAGTGAACCCTACCTTATAGTAACCGGTAAAAGTAAAAGCCCACCTTCATTATTTTTTAGATTTTCGTCTGTGAATGTTACATTTTCTTTTTAAATCAAAACGAGCTAGTTTTCTGTTTTCAAAACGGGCATTTCAATCAAAACGGGGGCTATTGGTGTGTGAACAAACAGACGAAAATCTAAACGAAAACTAAAGGCGGGCTAATACTCATGTTGGGCACTGCAGTTACCGGGCCCTTTTTCCGTTGCCTCAAGTGTTTGCGCGATACAAAGTTTAAATTGTTAATCACTCGTCGTTCGCTTCAAATGCAGCCATCGAGCATCAGCCTTCCGCAAGCCGCCTCTGGAAATGGAAATCAGCCCAGATGAGTTCATCAGATCGGATCGGGAGCTATACCATGTGACGATGCGATGCCGTTTCCTGCATTTATATCGCCTAACGGTTTTGTTGATTTTAGCTAGTGCACGACAGAAGTAGGGAGCCACGTTGGGGGGGGGGGGGGGGGGTGAATCTATAGTACATTAATCGTATTACGCGAGCAACGATCTAGTTGGTGAAATTATCAGCGTTGTAAGGCCGGGGAGGAGGAAGAGAAGGGCGCATTCGCATTTACTGCACCTACCTATTACGCTTCCACAGAGCTACGGAATATCCAGATTACATGCAACCTTGTTCTACTAGTAATAAACTTGTATGCTTTCAGTAGCAGTTAAGTCAAGATAACAGAGGAGCACGCCGGCCGGTGTTGGTCTTTCGAATCTCCGAAATTTTCTCGATTTCTGCTACATATATATTCGCCTCATCACTGACCCACGATTATATCGGATGTGCAACATCATACACCGAGTAACCAGATAATTTGATTTTCCAAGTTCGCTTTTTATTGATTTGTTTGTTTTAGAAGGGGAGGATTGGGGGAGAGGGGTCATAAATAATATTATGATTATAATTTACTTGTAAGCCACTAACACGCTACTAGTCCGCCTTCTTGTCCCGCTTGCCTGGCTTGCATAGTAGGCTCTCTCGTAATGCTACTTCCTATTTGCTACTAAGAGTCAAAAAGCACATGTGTTCGTGTAAATTATTGTTGTCTAGTTTTCTACTCCAGTTGCCCCGGTCTTCTCTCAACCTGCTTCTGTATTGGATACGCTCTGAACACAGTGTGTAAGGCTTTATTTTAGTTTCTAGTACTTTTTTGTGAAGGGTATGGAGGAGAGAAGGGGATACAGATGTGCTCGCTAGAGTTTGCTCGGTTGAACATTGTCATTGGCATTTCTGCCATCTCTCGCTCTCTTGCTCTTTTTCTTTTTCTTTCATTATCTTTCTCTATTTCCCGTTCTGTTTCACTCTGGTTCTATATACCAATACATATGATTATATATTATGTATTTCATTGTAACTATATTATTCTCAATGTTTTGCTTCGTGTTCACCTCTGCTTATACCGTAACCCTAACACTAAAGGGAATAAGAAATATGTCCAATCGATTAATCCTTATGATGTAGTAGAACTAGGTAGAATTAAGTAGTAAGTATAGTTTTCCCTTCGCCCGACCAACTGAGCAAAGAAGAAGAAATTTGATTCTCATTTGTTGTGGTTGTTGTTTTGGTTGGTACATTGTTTTTGGTTACAAGTTTCGTTAATTACACACCACACACACACTCACACACAGCGCATCCGCACCCGGCAAGGGACCACACAAAAGGCCATGCTTTCTGGCGTCGTTTTTCTCGTGCCTTTTTTTTTTCTCTACTCCCACTGATATTTTCGCTCGTTCACTTCCTCTCACTCTCCTTGTCTCTCCACTCTAAGGCATCAAAGTGAAATGGCACTCGTTTAGTGTAATAATTGTCCGCGAGAGAGAGAGCCAAACTACCCCCTGCCGACAGAGGGCTAGTGTAGTAGGCTATGGCTACATCACCCCCACCAGGGGAAGAGACTATAAACACTCTAGGATATTATTAGTAAATCCATACCGCTTGTCCCACTTGCCTGTTCCGATATGCAATTGCTATAAGACGATAAAAAAAACAACAACAACCACAGGCACACGTTGTCCGCTGGCTTGTTTGTTTGCTTGCTTGCTTGCGCCTGGCTGGTTCGCAGAGAGAATAAGGTGAGTTACTAATATTATATATGTCTCGTGTTAAAAAAAAAAACTTTGGTCGATTGCTGTACTTTAGAGCAGTGTTTTGTTAACAAACAAAAACAAAAATCATGCACACAAAACATTGAACGCAAACCCTTCCTATTGTATTGTATGTTTGCATCTGTATGTAAGAGTACTGTACTGTCGCGGATCGCATGGTAGTGTGTTTGTTTCGATCGTGTGTTTGGCTGCGTGCCTGTGCCTTTTCGTATAAGAAAATTAACTCCTCGGCACATCACTCAATCTTCCAGTATAGCCTCCCTCCCCCCCTTCTGCACGTTAACCCAGTACTAATACACACTCTACACTACCGAAACCGGACGAAACCAAACTTTATGTGAAAACAATCAAACTCCTTTAAGCTTAACCTGAAATAGCCGTACTAGGCACTATAAAGTACGTACGCAAAATCTAGCTGTTCTGGCTTTCGCCAATTTAACTCTAGCGTCAGCTCGAATCGAAGCTACAATCAAGCGAGATAGATGGGAACCCCTCCGCCGGAAAGAGAGGATTGGTGTAGAGGGGGGGGGGGGTAGAATGCATTAATACGTTAATTTAAAATGAAAATAAAATCTTCTAGGCACATCGTTTCGTTTTTCACACATTCTCTGTTTCGCTTTCTCCCGTTCTCCTATCCTCTAGCGATGTAACGCTACGAGAACCAGACAATTCGAATAAATAATCCTTTTTTCTGTTTACCAACAAAAACCCACACGTAAAACAGCAATTTGCACGTATTAATTAATGAGCTACTCTCTCTCTCTCTTTCTCTCTGTCTTTTTCTAACCCTCCTGCCTACCTGGATACCTTTCCGCTTACCAGTCCTTCAGTCGCCCGCCCTTGTTTTTTGGATTGTGGCTCGGGATACTGTGGACGTCATATTTATGTACACACATCTTAATGCAAGGCAGCACGTAATCATCATGCTACCTTTTTCTCTCCCTTTTTCTCTCCCCATCGCTCCGTTATGGCTACTGTCTTTGCATCGTTCCTAAATTCACCTTATTTTGTTAGTTCGTTGGATCACCTGGCCTAGCTACTTCTTCCGTAAGCCCGAAATCAAATCCTGCTTGATAAGATACTAAAAGAGCGCCATAACGACGCGTAAATCTACATCTATTGAGAGAAAAGGGAGAAGACGAGCAGGGAGTTTCTGAAGGCCGGCGTAAGTGTGGTTGTATACGCTTCGCGATTCGTACAGTGAACCACCACTGTGTAGGTGGTAAAAAGGGGGTTATACAGGCGCTTATCCTACGGTTACGACTTAGAGTAACGCTTAACTACCAAGGAAACTATGATGAATTACGAAGTAGTTTTGATTATGCTTTGGGGGGCGGTGTTCGCGGACGCGGAACCTTAAAATAAAACACGCTAAACTCTCTAGAGGAAGGAGGTGAAGCCTTTCGGAAACGGATCTATCGAGCGGAAGAGCCGTAATGGTGTTCGCATACCAACACAACTAAGACTGAAGAGGGGGGGGGGGGGGGGGGGGGGGGCAACGGCATACAACGACACCGACGAAGGCGTGTTGAGGAGCTGTGTTGAGTGGAGCAAAGCACAGACTATACACAGACGGCCGCCGTACATACAAGTGCTGCTACTACTTGTGTACACCCAACAGCTTGGCCGCTTCGGATGCGGACGAGAGCAGCACCCGGCTAAGGATGCCCTGGTCGCTGATGCCGAGCAGATTGCCAATCAGTTCCGAGTTGTTGTAGTGCAGCTGGTGGTGCTGCTGCTGCTTCCTTTGCTTCCTGACGAGCCGGCCTGCCGTTGGGAGCGCCGGAGTGGACGGACTGGGTGAGGCCGAGGCGGAGGAAGACGAGTAGTCTTCGTCGCTGAGGTCGGATCGACCACTGTGGTAATCATCGTCGTCACGGTCGTGGTAGCGGTAGCCGTTGGAGGGGTTGGGGCCGGTGGAAACTCGCCGAGACGAATGCCGGTCATGGTGAGAAGCGCCGCCACCGCCGCCGCACCCGTTGATGGCATGTTTCTTCCGGTGGCGCAGCATGCTGTGTTTGAGGGTGAAGCGGCGACTGCAAACGTCACACTGGAACGGTCGCTCACCGGAGTGTGTCCGCATATGGCGTCTCAGGTCTTCCGCCGACCAGAAGCGACGCATACAGAAGGCGCAGATAACCTAGGATGGGATCAGAGGGGAGAACAGAGAGAACGTTATTTGATGTCTTCATAGCTTCTCTCTCTCTCTCTCTGCGTGTTGTGCAGAACGAACCAAATCATGATCTACTTGAGATGGGAGGAGATGGGCACAGCGAGCCCTGGCAACCGGGAGAGGGGGCACTGACCTTAAACCTACCTTCCTGTTGGCATAGTCGGGATACTTGCCACCGTTGTTGTTGTTGTTGTTGTTGTTGCTGTGACTATTGTTGTTGTTGTTGTTGTTGTTACTATGGAGTCTGGGACTGCACGTAGCCGTATCATTGTTGCCGCTCTCATCCTCCTCATCCGGCGAGTTGGTGGTCACTGTCTGGCCGTCACTGTCACCGCCACTAGCACCACCACCACCACCACCACCAGCCGCGTCTAGTGCCACCTTCGACCGTAGCGCTTCAAAGTCCTGCGGATGACACTGGCGCATGTGCTCGAGACAGGCGCCCCGGTTCGCAGCCGAGCTTTCGCACAGATGACACTTGAACGGTAGATCCGCCAGACCGGTGCTGCGATCGCCGGCGGTACCGCCAACAGCTGCTTCGTCTTCGCCGTACTCCTCCTCCTCTTCCTCCTCCTCCTCCTCTTCTATCTCATCATCTTCATCGTCATCATCGATCTGCCCTTCCTCCTGCTGCTGCTGCTGCTGCTGCTCCTCCTCTTCTTGCTTCGCCTCGAGATCATTCAGAACCGGCGCAGATGCCTTGGTGACTCGCCCGCTAGCATCCTGGCGGAGGTTGTGCCCATCGGGACTACCACCTGACGATTCAGCGTCACTACTCGCGGTGCTACCATTGGTTACTAGAGCAGCTGATAGGGGGCTGCTTCTCCCCCCACTGTTCGACTTCTCGACCCTCTCCGTCACGCCATCCGGCAGTTCCTTCCGTCGCACCACGTGCGTCGCAGTAGCATCATCACCAGGCGTATCATCCTCGTCTTCATTGTCCTCTTCTTCTTGGCCCTGCTGTTCCACTGTTGCTGACAGACCGCCGCCACCGTCCAGGGGCTCTAGCTCGGTGGGCGCCAGGCCCGGTAAGCCTGCCGCCGCCGGCCCGCTGCCGGTACCCGCAGCAGCTGAGACAGTGCCACCCTTGCTGGACGGCTGCTGCTGCTTACCACCGGACGACCGTTTGTTCATCGCCTCGGCCACGGCTACCGGGATCGGTTCCGGTTTCGGATCGAGCAGATCGTCGATCGGTACCGGTATCGAAACGGCCGACTCGACGTCACCGTGCTTGCGCAGCAGATGCCGGTCGCAGTTCGACTTGGTGGTGAACAGTAGCGTACACTGGGAGCACTTGAACGGCTTCTGGCCGGTGTGCGTGAGGATGTGACGCCGCAGCGAGCTCGACCACGGGAACATGCGCTGACAGTACGGGCAGCTGACCCGGTTCGGTGCCAGGCTGTACGCGGACTTTTTCTTCTGCTGCTGGTGCAGCAGCGCGACCGCCGATGGGTACGGATCGTCGGTGCCGGAGTTGTTACTCTCGGACGCGGACCCGGACGCCACCAGGCCCTCCTCGTCGCTGTGATCGTGTGCCAGTGGCACCACTTCGGGTCTGCTGCAAAGAAAATAGAAAAAAGAGCACGCCATTAGTCTCGTACCACCAATTTGGAATGGGATGGGGGGCGGGGGGGGCCACTTTGCCGCACTTACCTGAAGTAACTTTCCAGCGCCGCATTGTTGTGTGTCGCATTGTCGAGCAGTTTGGCAACCGGCACCAGGTCACTGTTGCTGATGCCCTCATCGATAACGCTAGCGCTGGATTGCGCTGGTGGTGATTGTTTCTGCTGCTCCTGTTGTTGCTTTGCCTGCTCGAGGATATCTTTGGCCACCGCTTGAGCAGCAACCTGCTGCTGCTGCTGCTGCTGCTGCTGCTGCTCGGAGGAAGCACTCGAGCCCAGGTTGAGACCTTGTTCCAGCTTCTGTTTGAGTATGCGGTTCGTGATGGCTGCAACGACGCCACTGCCGCCGCCATTATGCTCACCACCGCTGGTGCTGTTGTTGGCTTGCGGGATCACCTCTGTTCCACCGTCACGACGCTCCGAGTCGGATTTCGACCCGGCACCTTCTCTTTCCTCTTTTTCCCTCTCCTCTTGCTCGTCCTCCTTCACATCCTCTTCCTCGTCGATTACGAGCTGCTGGGTCGAGTCGTCCTCCGCCTCTTCTTCGTCCTGCTCCCGCCGCTCGTTGGCCGCGTGGTGCTTCGGCCGCTCCGCTAGTGTGCCGTCGGAGGGAAAAGGTGAAACGGCGCTATCATGGCGATTGGCGTCGTGGCGTTCCTGTTCCAGTTGCTGCTGCTGCTGCTGCTGTTGCTGGTGATGCAGTTCCTCATCGAGCTCATCGAGCTCGGGCTGCAGACAACGGCGACGATGCCGATGCTGGCGGTGATGGGCGTGGTGGTGGTTGTGATTGTGCAAAACCGATGTCTTGTCCTGATAGCTACGACGCTCGCTGAGCGTCAGATTGGAACGGTGGTGGTGTATCGGTGTGATCACCTGCGACAGATGCTGCTGCTCCTGCTGCACGACACCAGCTCCATTCGAGGCATTCCAATGGTCGGATGCGGCACCACCTTGACTACCACCACCCTGCTGCTGATGCGTGATCATGTTCTGTAGTAGCGGGTGCAATCCGAGCCCACCAACTCCAGGTCCTCCCTTGCCCGATTGCTGCGCCAAGATCGCATACTTGACCTGCTCCGAGATAGCTTGACCACCGCCGCTGCTGCCACTAGATAGTCCTCCTGCTCCTGTTCCTGGTCCACCGAACACGCCACCTTGCAGAGCGGCGGCCAGTGAGCCACCGGCTGCAGCAGTGGCGGCTGCTGCTGCTGCTGCAGCGGCCGCCGCAGCTGCTGCTGCCGCCGCACCCGACGGTCCCCCACTGCCACGGCGCATCAGGTGATGGCCACCACCACGCTGGCGCTGTGACCAGAACTGGGGATGCTGCTGCTTGATGTGGCGCTCCATATTCGAGCGGAGCGTGAACCGAGCGGAACAGTGCTCGCAGGCAAACGGGCGCTCGGTGCGATACCGTCGCTGTTTCTGCTTCGGCATGAGCACCCCGTTCTTGATGACCATTTTGACCGGACCACCACTAGTGGTCCCACCGGGTGGTGGTGGTGGTGGGACACCGTAGCCAGCGGCTGCCGCAGCTGCTGCTGCTGCTGCGGCCGCTGCAGCCGCCGCCTGGGAATGGTGATGATGATGATGATGTGTGGTTGTCTTGCTGCCGGGCGATGCCAACGATGAAATCGGTGATGACTGGCGGAGTAGTGACGACGCTGAGGAGCTGCTGCTGGTCGATGATGGAGCGGCAATCAGGTTGGCCGATGATGCTCCGGTCCCTTTCACCGATGCTTCAGCGGCGCCAGAGTGGAACGGGTTACTCATGGACAGTAGTGAGGCGTATGGGTTGGTATTGCCACCAGCACCACTACCAGCACCACCACCACCACGCGAGGAGTGCCCACCGGTGCTGCGACCGGTAGAAGCGGCCGCTGCCGCTGCTGCTGCAGCCGCAGCAGCCGCTAAATTTGGCAACGTACCAAGGCCAAAGTCTTTGCCGAACAGATCGCCCAGTGGGCCACCGGCAGCGGCGGCCGCCAGCATCGAGTTCTGCAGGAATGGGGCGGCGGCGGCGGCGGCAGCCGTGTGTAGCGGCGACGGGAACGAGGGTAACTGCAGCGAGTTGAGCTGGGTGCAGAGCTGATACAGCTGCAAAAAGTTCACCTGATCGAACTTCGAGAACGCTTCGCTCATCAGCAGTTGCTGCTGCTGCTGCTGCTGCTGCTGTTGCTGTTGAAGCTGCTGCTGATGGTGATGGTGCTGCTGTGGTTGCGGCGCCGAAAGGTTCAGCTTTGTGTGGTGCTTGGTATAGTCAGCAGCTGCAGCAGCTGCTGCTGCTGCTACGGATCTCTGTTTGCTTTCGATTGCATTAGCCTCTTCCTCGTCCTCGTAGTCCTCTTCCTCCTCTTCAATGTGTTCCTCTTCGTTCTCCTCGATTTCCTCGTTATCTACCTCCTCCACATCTGCACCATGGCGGTGGTGGGGACGGCGCCGCCGTTCAGCAGAATCAGCACCAGTGGCAGCGGCAGCGGCTTCCCCATTACACTTCCTATCCCCGTTCAGTCGGGCTTCAACCACCGATCCCTTCTCGTAGTGCTGCTGCTGCTGCTGTTCATCGTGCTCCTCGTCGTCCACCTCATCGTCCTCGTTGTCATCATCTTCGTCGGTGGTGGTGGCAGCCACCTTCCTGCTCGAGCTCGACGGTTTCTTGCTCAAATCGAGCGCGTCCATGCTCAGATCGATGGGACGCTGGGTCGGTACGGTTGCTGCTGCTGCTGCTGCTACCGTAGGTTGCTGCTTTGGACGGTGTGGTGGTGGTGGTATCGGTGTTAGTTCGCCACTCGTATCGTTGAGCGGTCCGTAGCTCTCCTGCAGTTCCTCCTCCTCCTCCTCCTCCTCCTCCTCCTGTGGTGGTGTCAGCTGGTTCAGTTTCTCCAGACTCTTCACCTGAATCTTCGCCCCGATGGCTGCCGCTCCAAAAGTCACACTACCCCCGTCACAACCACCACCACCGCCGCCGCCAGGAGGTGTCTGCAGCAGTAGGCTAGTGTCGAGCAGTGGGTTGGTGGTGATGGTGGTGCCGGAAACGTAACCCAGCGGCGGTAGTGCCACCGGTGGCACCAGCATATCCTTCAAGTGCGACGAAGTCGATGACAGTGGTGTGCTGCTGCGCTGCTGTTGCTGCTGCTGTAGGTGGTCCTTCAGCTGCTGCTGCTCATCGTAGCCACCGAGCAGGGCGGCATGGTGGTGGTGGTGGTGATGATGGCGCTGGCCGGTGGTCGCCCCGGTCGGCTCATAGTCGGCGGGCGGTGTATTGAACAGGTGCAGCTTCTTCAGCGGATCCTCACACGACGAGTCCTCCGATGGGTGATAGATGATGGCCCGCTTCACGTCGTCCCGCGTCGTCCGCCCGTGCCGGTTCCGCAGGTGCCGCTCGCAGTTCGCTTTCGTCGTGAACGCGTAGTTACACAGGGCACACTCGTACGGTCGGTCCCCGTTATGGGTGCGCATGTGGCGGATCAGGGTGGCCTTATCGTTGATGACGTACGGGCACATGTTGCACTGGTACGGTCCCGGTCCGGCCGCCGTCACGTGCGACCGGTTGTGGCCCTTGAGTGCCCGCAGGTTCGGAAAGACCGCGGTACAGATCCGGCACGGGAACTGGCCCCGTAGCTTCATGCGCCGGAACTCGGCCGTAAACGCGTCCTGGGCCTCCTCCCCGTCATCACCGCGGGAACCGGTCGAATGGGCGTACACGCTGCTGGTGCTACCGCCACAGTCCTTGCCCATCAGCCCATCGCCCAGTCCGCCGCCCAGCCCGGACAGGGGCGTGGTGTGGCTGCTGTCGGTGGTCACACCGTCCAGCTGCTGCCGCCCAAACAGCCCGCCCGACGATGCCACGTTGATAATGCTCTGGATATCGGCCAGATCCTTGCCACCATCCTGAAGATGCTGCTGCTGGTGGTGATGGTGTTGGAACAGAGCCGTACCACCGGCCACTGGGCTGGAGTGGTGATAGTACAACGTGTGCATGGTGGTGGACGCACTACCGCCGCCCCCACCGCCGGTCGGTGAATCGAGTGGTTCGAGTTTGACCATCGGGGAAGAGAACGACTTCTCCAGCGAGGACGGTGTGGTCGGTGCTTCCGACAGTCCACCGATCGAGCGGTTCTGTAGGTCCAGATTGGCAAAGAAATCCTCACGACGTTGCTGCTGATGATGATGATGCAATAGCTGCTGCTGCTGCTGCTGCTGCTGCTGCTGGTGGTGGTGGTGGTGATGCTGGTGTGCCGACTGGTGCCACTGCTGTTGGTGCGCTGGATCGGTGTCACGCCCACTACCGTCCGAGGAAGAGGCCACCTCGGACGGCACATCGGACGCATCGGAGTCACTCGGGGCGCGCTTGCGCTTCTTACCGCCACCGACGCCACACTCGGCGGCGTGCATGGTCAGCGTCTGCGAGCACGGGAAGGCACGGTAGCAGCGGCCGCACTCGTACTTCTGGTTCGTCACCGGCGTCCGGATGCTCTGTTCGCACAAGTTTTTCGCAATCAGCGGAAACTTCTCGCTCGAGAAGTCGACGAAGGTGAGATCCTTGAAGCCGGGCGTGATGTTCTGGTAGTTGTTGTTGCAGCACCGGTGCGCATTCAGCGCTTTGTGGCTGCGGAACACGGTCTCACAGTGGCGACACTTGGCCGGTATGGACGGATGCTCCCGGTCCAGGTGGTTCTCCAGCATCAGCATGCTGCCGAAGTCGTTGCGCACGCACACCGGACAACAGAAGCGCTGGCCACCACCGCCACCGTCACCACCACCGTCGCCACCAGTCTCAACCACCGAACCCTCCAGCAGGTTGTTGTTGATCGTGCGCACCTTACGGTGATGCTTACCACCACCACCACCACCACCACCGCCAATCCCCGATGGTGTTGCCCTTCGCTTCCCACCCCCAACCAGCAGCATCATCTCGTCGCCATCATCCTCGTGCTCCTGTTCTTCTTCTTCCTCCTCCTTCTCTTCCTCGTGTTGTTGCCCCTGCTGTTCATCTACGCAGTGGGCAATAATGGCGGTACGGCGTCGACGGCGACGACGGCGACGACGCCCACCACCATCACCACCAGGATGTGGTTCCTCCTCTTCCTCGTCATCACCGCTCTCCAATTGCTGCTGCTGCTGCGGCTTCATCTCCTCCATTAACTGCTGGTTTAGCTGCTTACGGTCTTCCTGCTCTTCCTGCTCCCCCGCTTCGAATCTGGACCGGTGCGATGCTGCTGCTGCTGCTGCTGCTGCGGTGGCCGCTACGATCAACTGGTCCTGCTGTTGTTGCTGCGGCTCGGCACGCTTTCGCCGGCGAACCTTGCCGCCAGCGGTGGCGGAGGAGGAGGAGGAGGTACCACCACCACCATCGGAAGAAGCCGCCGGTGGCAGTACGCCACCTTCGCTACCGGTGGCACCACCGTCGCCGCTGCTGCTGTGCTGCTCGATACTGTCGCGCCCGGGCGAGTTCTTGTGCAGGCGCATATGCCGATGCATGTTCCCGTTCGTGGTGAAGGTGAGCGCACAGTGCTTACAGTGGAACGGTCGTTCGCCGGTGTGCACCAGGACGTGGCGATCGAGCGACGAAGCCGACGACAGTACCTTCGAGCAGATTTTGCAGACAAAGGTACTGGTGGTGCCGCTGGCAGCGCCGACACTCTGCGCCGATTCCCGCCCGGACGAGGCCTGCTGCTGCTGCTGTTGCTGCTCCACGGCATGATGCGAACGGACGTGCTCGGTCAGATCGTGGTTGCTTGCCAGCAGCTCGTCGCAAATCGGACACTTGCGACGCCATTGGCTGTGGTGGTGGTGGTGGTGGTGGTGTTGCTGATCAGCTTCATCGGCAAGTGGCGGCGGTGGCGGCAATGATGCGGCGGCATGCGATTGCTGCTGTTGCTCGTACCCATCAGCACCTTTATCGAAGGCCGAAATGGTGTCCGCCTGTTGGCCAACAAGCTGAGCCTGGCGCCGTTGCTGCAGCATAAGCATGGAGGTAGTCATATCGAGTGATCGCTTGCTTCCGCGCACACTACTGCTGCGACCATTGTTGTTGTTGTTGCTGTCATTGATATTATTATGGTGGTAGGCGGCGGCGGTTGCCGCTGACGAGTTGCTACTTAGGTTGCGCTCGAGCAGCACATCCGTAAACTGGTGCAGCTTATCACTGCGCTGTTTCTTACTGCTGCCGCTGCTACTACTGCTGCTGCTGCTGCTGCTGCTGTGGTTGTTGTTTTTGTTACTACTGCTGCTAGCGCCGCTACTGTTGCTTCCGCTGCTACCGCGACGATCGATGGTCGCACGTCCTTCGCCACTTTCTCGTCGCCGTTCAATGTCGTCGTCGGGGCCGGCGGGTCGCTCCGCAATTGGATCAGCAGCGGATGAACGTCTTGTACGCTTCGTACCGCCACCCTCATCCTCCTCAACGCCAACACTGTGGTGGTGCTGATCGCTCGGCTGTTGCTTCTGCTGCTTCTGTTCCGCCGCATCCACCACCTCCACCTTGATCGTGGCGGTGATTGTGTCCGCCGTACCGGTCCCCTCCGCTGCTACTGGTAACCGACTGCCAGCATCCATAATTTGTATTTGGTTTCTTTCCGCTCACTGATGGCGCTGCTTTCCACTTCTCAGTCGTTCGGGTTGCTAGAAAAAAGGCAAGCGGAAAGAAATGTGATTAGACGATATATGTCGCCCCCGTTTCTTCAATACACTCCCAAACAAAGGTTGATAATGGCACCCTCCAGGACAAGGTGACGCCCGTCCCGAGGCGAAGAGCTTCTTTTGAAGAAGAGAACGTAATCTAGTCTCTTGTCTTTTCCTGGGATTCATCCCCTGTACCCGCCCGCGTCTTATCGGTGGGCTTCGTGTTGCGGCGATTAGGCTGCGATCTAGCAATTGCCCGGGTCCACCACCGAGGCCGAGGCCGAGGCCGAGACCGAGACCGAGGAGCCAAAGTCCAATGTGACGAGGTTCAGATAAATGCATGGGGATGTTGTGGTCGAGTGGGGGGACGGATAGAAGAGGGTTACTGTACGGTGAGTGTTTCGACCGGGAATCGATCCAAGATAGAGAGAGGGGGGTGCAATCCATTCGTTGGAATAAGCCACTGCCCTCTCTTACTCTCTCTCTCTCTCTTTCTTTTTTCATTCAATTCTCTCAAGAGAAGATACAGGAGCAGCGATACATGTCAATCACTCAATCACAATCGGCGGTATATTGCTTTTCCTCTCGGCTGACAGGCGAAGATGGTTATCACCGGCTGTGTGCGGTCTAAGTAGAGAGGCTGGCTGGCTGGCAGAGTTACTGCTGCCCCGTTGCGGTTCGAGTGTGTA
Organism: Anopheles aquasalis; assembly: GCF_943734665.1. Lineage (NCBI taxonomy): Eukaryota > Metazoa > Arthropoda > Insecta > Diptera > Culicidae > Anopheles > Anopheles aquasalis. Next base: position 4,859,744 of record NC_064876.1, on the reverse strand, counting down.
TTCGAAAAGTGAAGAGCAACAACAGCTGCCCCCCTGAAAGGAGTAGCAGCAGCTGCTGCTGCTGCTGCTTGTGACAAGCGACAGACGAGCGACAACCGCGAGAGCCGATAACGATAAGCGCGGGCGCGCGCGCGCGCCCGAGAGCACGGTGGGCTACAAATTCAGGTTTTCATTTAGATCGTAATCACTCATTGCCGCGTTCCAATCACCGATGATGATGATGACAATGACGATGATGATGAAACCTAGTGGTTGGGGATGTGTGTTACACACCAGACACACTACCCCATTATCTGGTCATATCTGGTGATCTCACACTCTGCTTCTGTCTCTGCCAATTGACTGTCTCTCTCTCTCTCTCTCTCTCTCTCTCTCTCTCTCTCTCTCTCTCTCTCTCTCTCTCTCTCTCTCTCTCTCTCTCTCTTTCGCTCTTTCTCTTCCGATATCGAGCGTCAATGATAATCCTTCTCGGAGGGGGATCCACCACAACGGTACCGCTCTTTCATGGGGGAGAGAGCACACCACAGATTATGCGCCACAACCAATGGCGCTGTGCGCGTTGGGAAGAGAATGCCAAGGGGGAAGGGGGGGGGACATCCCTTGGGAGCAGATTTCCAGGACTTCCGCGGCCACATCATGAAAACGCCGTTCTACGCGCATGCACGGCGGGCAGAAGAAGATGCGACCTTCCCTTTCTCTCTCTGGCTCTCTCT
>NC_064876.1:4789922-4858531 GCF_943734665.1 Anopheles aquasalis | reverse complement strand
AATTGTGTGAAGCTGGTATTTTTAAAAAACCATACATGCAATGTTCACCTTGAGGGATGTACTTACATATTGTAGTTTTGTTGGTGATAGTTTACTCAAAAATGATAGGTGCATTACCGTCCCACTTTGATAGCACTCTGGTTTGGCATGGTCAAAATAATAGGTACTTCGTTGTAAATACTGTTATTCCGCTCGACTTTTTGCCAAAAAGGCTGGTTTGTTTGGTTCTCGCTAGAATGTATTTTCAATTGTAAACCCAATACACATCGGTGTTTCTTGTTACAACACCCAGAATGGGCAGAAGCAATCATTGCAACCCTGCAGGAAAGATAGGCAGACTAGGCAGAGCAGTAAACTTTGTGAGAAATGCTTTGTTTTGGGGGAAAAAAAACAAGGGAAACAGTGCGAGCTAAGCCGAGAAAAACCAAGCCAACGAGTGATCATCGCATATCATTTTTTTGGCCAAAAACCAGATCCGATTGCTTCATGCAGATCGATTTGCTCACAAATAAACGTTATTATTAGTCCAAAAACGGTCCGTAGGCGGCTACAAGAGGCTTATCTACCAGGACGAATTGCACGAAAAGTGCCACTGTTGAGCAAAAAAAAAAAATTGTAGCTGAGGAAACAGTGTGCAAATCAATATCGTTATTGGCATGGTACTGAAGGTAACAAAAAAAAAGGTGGCGTAAAATTTTATAGAGCGTCGAAATTAAAATAAATTTGTTTCATTCGGACTCTTAGCAGAATGTTCGGCTACGTGTTGGCAAAAATTTCATCCTCGCTTCACAAAAACAAATTGTAAACCAGCTGGTGGAGGAAGCATCATGATTTGGGGATGTTTTTCGCAGATTGGTGGAGGTCCCCATTTTCAATATCAAGGGCAACGCTGATGAACGTTCTCGAGTAATGCTGGCTCACGCAGAAGAAATCATCCCTCTGAGATGGGTATTTCCACAGCACAGCGATCCAAATTATACATAAAAACTTATTAAATCATGGTTTGTTGGAAATAATGTGTCAGTTTTGCCTTTGGCCATGTCAATCTCCTGACTTAAACCCTGATGTTTAAAAACTTGTGAAATACCTTTAAGAAAAAAGTGAGCTGGATAACATGTTTCAAACGGAGATATTTCCGGTAGAAACTAGTCACGATTTGGTGGATTCAATACCTGGAAGAGTGCAGAAAGTTCTTCAAAACAACGGGGAATACACAGGATAGTGACTAATGTTGAAATCACATATTGATTTTTGAGCTAAGCAAATGAAAACCGTGTTAATTAATTAATGTTTGCCCTATTCGCTGATTTTCCTATTTTATTGGCCAGGCATTTTTAACTAACTTCTATCATAATTAACAAATTCCTTGCAATTTAGACTCGTTTTATATAAACAGCAAATATTGTTGCTAAAAAACAATTACCTATTTTGTTGACCAGCAGTGTACGTATCTGGCATACAGAAAGAAAACAAGAGAGCAAGAGAGAGAGAGAGAGAAAAGGAGCGCTTCGGTGAAGATAGCTTAGTCAGCAAGCAGCAGCAGCAGCAGCAGCAGCACCAGCTAATGCACTGTTGTCATCGAGCCCACTTTGCGCGATTCGATAAACGATTGACCCGGGGGGGGGGGGGGGGGGTGGATTGAAGCGTGCGGGGGGGGGATGAGGGTGCGCAACGCAACGCGAGCCCTCTGCCCTCTCTCTCTCTCTCTCTCTCTGCTGCCTTCCTCATCATCCGTGGCCGAGATTGTCGATCCGAGAGCCGAGACGTGACGACGAGTGACCACACAAGGGGGGCGGGGGTGCGCAAGAGGGTAGCATGTAGGAGGGGTGCAACCTCCTCTAATGATGCTGCTGCTGCTGCTCGACGTGCGTGCGCGCATAGTTTGATTGAGGGAGACACCGCAATTGGCAATGGCGGCATCGTCGATGATGATGATGATGATGATGATGACAGTGGTGGTGGTGATTATTGAAATGGCCCACCACCCCCCCCAAAAGCAAGATGGAGAGTTGGAGTGGATGGAGTCGATCAGTGGCGTTTGCTAGAGAGTGGCTTTATTCAACCCCCCCTCCCCCCCCCCCTCCCCCCTTGGGGCCACTCTTCATCGATCGATAGTTTAAGTCGCCTCTCTTCCACCAACACTACCACCCTTGCTTTATCTTGCTCTCTCTTTCTCTCTTTGCGCTTCTCGATTATCGCAAATTCCTTCATCCATCCCCTGTTCAAGCTTTTGTCGCGGTGATCGTGATCGTGCCCCCTCCTTCTGTCAACCAAACCACCACCACCCTCCTGTGCTCATCATCATCATCATCATCATCATCATGTATGTAGTGTCTTTGTCTCGATAGTTGGTGGCGTAGCATCCGCGCAACACAGCGAAGACGACGACGGCCATCTTAACACCGCTAGCATAAAATATGCAAATACATCAACACACACCTCCACCTCAGACCTCAGAGGACACGTCACCCCTCGTGTGGTGCAAGAGCCCTTTTGCCGAATCTCGATCAACCCTCTCTCGCTCTCTCTCTACTCTCTCTCTCTCTACTCTCTCTCTCTCTACTCTCTCTCTCTCTCTTCTTTCGTTGTCTCCTCCGTAGTTCCTTCTTGAATTCCCCTAAAAGCGCGCCCATCCCCATCCTCAGTTGGGGTGGGGGTTGGTAAGATTAAAGCGAAGGGGATGAATGGGCGTCGGGGGGTGGGATGGCAGGCTAAGGGAAGACGGAAGGGTGAACACCGTCGCGAACACCTATCAATCGTGCAGAACGTGACTGGTGCGCGCGCGGTGGTGGCGACGGTTTGCGACCGTACCCCCGCCCCCCCCCCCCACCCCTCCCGAAAAACCAACCCCCAACACCCCTGCGCGCGCGCTGCGAGGGTGCGATTATCATCCCCCGACACAGCACATCGTGACCAAACAAAACTGAAACTGAGTGAGAGAGAGAGCACACACATGCGAGAGAGAGAGAGAGAGAGAGAGAGAGAGAGAGAGAGAGAGAGAGAGAGAGAGCAGGAAGAGCAGCATTGCAAACGCCATGTTGCGAATTGGTGTCCACCGCTGGCCAAGAAGCTGCTGGCGGTGGTGCTCGCGCTGCTATGTGAATCCGACATTTACAACAACAACAACCACAAAAAAATCGATTTTCAACGCCCTCCGCGAGAGGTTCATGCCCTGCTGCTCGTCCGCTGCTTCTACAGGAGATACACCTAAAGCGGAAGCAGCAGCAGCAGCAGCAGCAGCAGCCGAGATGTGCGAGGCGCATGCGAGAAAACCCCATGCCAGACAGGCAGGTAGGCAGGAAGGCCGGGCCAATGGGGGGGAGAGGATGCAAGGGAAGTAAAATGACGGCCGTTTTGGCGTTCCGTTGGGGACAACAAGGGCAAATTCGACTTTCGATCGTTGCCAGTGTTCCTTACACGGACGGCTCTCTCTCTCTCTCTCTCTCTCTCTTTCTGGGGCGCGCGCGAGGTATTTCGTCGTCGCCGTCGTCTCTTCACAGCTTAACAAACATCGGGAGTGGGGGGATAGGGAGCACATAAAGGCGATACATAAGGGACGGGGGTGTTCACATAGCATCCCTGGTGCTTGCCCCGCAACGCAGACACGCACACGCATGAACGCAAGACCTTCCTCCCGGGGGATCAAAGGATCTGCCGATGGCGAGATGATGAAAGAGGGCGAGCAAGAGAGAGAGCGCGCGCTCGAGAGAGAGAGAAAGGAAGGCGATGGGAGCTAATCGATGCGGGGAGCAGGAGAAGCAGTGAGTCTCTCCAGGTCGCCGCCAGCCAGGCGCTCGGTGGATTTCAAATCTTATCGATCGACATCCCCCCCCCCCCCCCCCCCGCCCTTCCCTGCCTGCTGCGCGGTTCTGTTCGTGTTGCGAAGCGGCGGAATGGCGTGCGGACCTGGCCGGGGGGGGCAGGCCTTGGCTAATCCCATCCTTTAGCCAGCTCTCGTCACAACATCATGCACGGGGCGGCTCTTTTTAGGTACAGAGCAAGAGCAATGACAGTGAGTGAGAGAGAGAGAGAGAGAGAGAGGGAGAGTGGAGGAAACACACGGTAGCAGGCGCACGCGCACCCAAGTACACCAGAGGGAACCCCCCCTTCCTGGTGTTCTCTCATCTTCAAAACGCACCAAACCAACAACAAACAAACAAACAAACAAACCAACAACCAACAACCAACAACAACAGCAACCACCACCACGAAGAAGCAGCGGCGGCGGCGCACATCTCGCAAAAAATGTCGAAATGGATCCAGTGCAGTCCACTCGCGCTGGTGGAGGAAGGAGGGCCCCGCGTGGAAGGAGAAAGATAAAATGGACGGCAGATGATAATAGAAGGGGGGGGGGGCGAAAAAAATCGAAGCCACATCACCCCTAACCGTCCACAAACGTCCCTCTTTCGACGATTCCTCTTCTTCGCTGTGTCGCCTCTTTATCTTCCATGCGAGTGCCGCCACCGTGCGCCGAGTTTTCAACCGCCCCCCCCCCCCCCCCCCCCATTTCCCAACAACCCCCGATGCGCACCCTTCTCAACCCCGTACCAGAAAAGGATATCACAGCCACAGAGACAAAAATCAATCCGTGTAGAATATTGAATGTGAAAGAGAAGGGTAAGGGGAGAGAGAGAGAGAGAGAGAGAGAGAGAGAGAGAGAGAGAGAGAGAGAGAGAGAGAGAGACTCCAACGGATCGAAGGACGATCCGAAAAAGCGAGACTCACTGTCACTCTGTTTCCCCCCCTTTTTTCTCTCTCTCTCTCTCTCTCTCTCACACTCTCTCTCTCACACTCTCTTTTCCTGCTGCTGGCCAACGAGAGAAAGTTCTTCTTTCTGCGCATCTGCGCTGTGTGTGACGGTTCTGCCAGAAGGACCATCCCTTAACACCCCCATCCCCTTCATCTTTTCCCCACCCCCACAGCAGCATTGGTGGAACGGAAAGAGCGCAAAAAGGAGCGAGCAAGTGAGACCACGTACACGTCCGAGAGAGAGAGAGAAAAAAGGGGAAGAAAAAGGAGGCAGCACATACACATGAGGAGGCTTACAGCAAGAAGAGAGATGGGGCAGCAAATCTCCTGCTAGCATCCGGTGGAGGAGGAGCTGCTCTTCATCCAACCCCCTCTCCCCGCCAAAAAAAAACGAATATTCTTTTTAAATGTTTTTTTTTTTTTGAGGGCACATCCCTCCGATAAACACTCCACCGGGAGGAAACTCCAAAACGGACCTCGACGCGGGGGCTCGGATCGAAGCCTACCCAGTTCTAGGAAGAGCGTGGGAGGACGCGGGAGGGGGGTGGGGGGAGTAGAGGTCGTGCAGAGCTTTTCGTTCTACGAAAAACACCGGCACCAACGGGATCACGGGAAACAATCAGCAGCAGCAGCAACAACAGTAGCAGGCAGCCAGGTGCCACACACCAGGTAACCAGGAAGGAGAGCCTGGAGGCCATGGTGCAGCAACAAAGGGGTGGTAGCAAACTCGCACAACATCCATCCATATCAGCCCGATACCGATGCTTATCAGCCCCCCTTGTGCTTGCGGTGCGATATTACCCCCCCGCGCACCACCTCTTATCACCTTTTTTCTTCTTCTCCTTCTCCTACACCTCTACTGTACTGCTGTACCGCAACCTTGTACAGTAATTATATCTCCATGCCATCACCGGCGAGCTTCTGAATTTGCTGCTGCTGCTGCTGCTGCCGGTGATTGGTGACCCAATAACGTTTAGCGGCGGTGGTGCCAATGTTTTGCTTGAAAAAAAAAAAAACAAAAAAAAAAGGTTTTGTTTTTGCAAGCAATCACCGCATCACCGCAAGCCGTTTGCAATTATGTTTAGCGGCAATTGGCTACACTGATAGCCAGCCAGTCCTAGCCAGTCCTAGCCAGTCCTAGCGTCCAGTGTGGAGTGCGCGGCGGGCCCGAGTTTTTCTCGGTAATCGGACGGGCACCAGCGCGCGGCCATCGACCGCTCCGAGTACACAGGGAACATACGTTCCAGCGGTCATCGGTCGCGGTTTGTGCGATTCCATTTTTTTCTTCTTCTTTCTATTCCTTCTTTGCGGCCTATTCTCATTCTCTCTGGTTGTTGTTTGGTGTGAAAATGTGTTCAGGGGAACGGCACCCGACAGACAGTCAGGGGCCGCTGGCCGTAAAAAACGCCACCATAACGCACTCCGGGTGCCTCCAATATCCCAAAAATTACCCCCCCCCCCCCCTAGACAGTGTGGCTGCTGCCAGCGAGTTACTTACCCTTTTTTTTATGAATGGAACTGCTACCGAGACTGGATGCTGCGGCAACCGTCGACTCCAGAGCAGGGACACCCGCTATCTCTCCCTCGTTCTCTCTACACTCGCGCACACGCAAATGTATCTCTCTCTAGAGGTAGTAGGCAGTTCACAACAAGTTGATAGAAGAGAACCATGGGGGGGGGGGGGCTGCTCCAGCAGGCCGACGCCTTTTGTTTTGTTTTTTTTTTTTGTTTTGGTATCTTTCACTGATCCTCACAATCTTCGCAGTCAAATCACGGGCACACTAGAGCACGCACACATACACACCCCTCTAGTTCACACACAGGTAGTGCACCGGTGCCCACCGTGGGGGGGGGGGGGGGGTTTGACATTTCTGCGTAGCACGACCCGTAAGAAGAAAACAACAAAAAAAAACACACACCACAAGCAGAGGGCGGTCAGAGGTTCGAAGCGATGATGATGCTGTTGTTGTTCTGCACAAAACGGCGCATTACCGGCCGTTGATAGAGTGGTGGCACTCGAGATATCAGCACACACAAACACACAGGCACACAGAGGCACAAAATGGGAATGCTGGAATGCTGACACTTTCCACCCGGGATCCATACAACAACAGTTCCTTCACAAAACACTGTAGGCTCTTTGCTAGAAGGGATTTAGAGGGGGGGATGGAGAAAGGGATGAGAAAACGGGGATGATTTTACAGTATTATCACGAAGCTGCTGGAAAACTGGGAAAAGAACACTCCGAAGGAGAGTAGCAAGCCAGCCAGCAGGTGCCCGCTCCTGGCTGTATGCGGAGCAGAGCAGGTGGTGGTGGTGGTGGTGTGTGCCCGCCCGCCCGCCGCGTTTGCTCCTCCTCTTCCTCCACATCCACAGGCCGCCACCGGCAGGGTTGATTGCAGAGTTGTCAAGGATAACACCCTGAACTGGGGGGGGGGGGGGGGGATGATATCCCGCGATCGAGGAGAGTCCTGCGAGGGGTCGAGGGCACACACACACCCGTACACACCCGTAACACACACACGTAACAGGCAGTTGATCGGTGTGGCAGTGGGTTTGACACGCGTGTTGATCGTGTTGTTGGTTTGCGCGCGCGTCTGTCCCCCAAATAATGGCCTAGGATCTGCTCCTCCTCCTCCTGCTATTGCTGTTGCACACGCAATTGAGATGCGTAAACGTAGACACTTACTGCTAAAAAAAAACAAAAAAAAACACATGGAACGCACGCACGCACGTGGCTGTTGCACTAAACTGTTGGCTAAAGGCTAAAACACTGTTTCGGTTTTCTGCCGTCAGCATCCAAGCATCAACTAGTGTTGTGTGTGTCCGCGGGTCCTCTTCTCTTTTGAAATTGCACTTGCACTGGAAGATCCACACCACACAGCAGGGAGTTGACGAGAGAGAGAGAGAGAGATGTTGCTGCTGCGTACAACACAAAACACGGACCAGCCACACACCGTCAGCGCGCCCCGTCCAAGATTGCACGCGAAACGTCCGACGCAGTCGCTGCCCAGCGCGCTAGTGACAGTGACGGACCCCCGGGACAGGATAACGAGGCTGCAGCAGCCAACGATGCCGATGCCGATGCCGAGCAGCGAGCGGCACACCACTCACCCGGAGAGCGGACCGCACGTCTCGGTGATGTGCGTTGAGCGAAGAAGCGGACGGCCACAGACGAAGGATGCGTGTCTTGCTTCGACGACCGTCTCCGCAGATGTGTGGCGGTGCGGGCCCACCGGATGGAAAGCGGCGCGCCAAGCACCAAGCACCAAGCACCAAGCAGCAGCAGCAGCAGCAGAGAAAGGCCTATAGCTCCGATCGGCTGGCTGGGTGGCTGTTTGGCCGTCCTTGTCGCGCGCGCGCACGTTTGCGCTTGCGCGCTCACCGTTTTCGGTTTCGCCCCAGGTCCCGTTCACCATCTTGCGGCGCTTGCGGGTACCGAAGACGCTCGCTGGACCGAATCTCGTGCTCTTCGGCTTCTCCTAGCCAGCCAGACAGGGCGCAGGCAGCGAAAAGGGTTGAGTGTGCCCTCCACCGAACCGATAGAGAGAGAGAGGGATGAAGTGAGAGTTTGAGAGTGATGAGCAGTGAGCGGTGCTCACGCTCTTCTCTCAGGTGTAGTGAGACGCGCTCACGCTCCAAGATACGAGCCTCGTACACGAGGCTTGCTCTCGGCGGAGGAACTCGTCGTCGTCGTCGTCGTCGTCGTCGCCGAGAGCAACGCGAGGATTCGCAGAACGCGGTGCAGAGAAAGGGTGGTGACCTCTGTCTGTCGTGTCTGAGGCTGTGTGCGCGCGCATCCCTCACCTTAATTGCCAGCGCCGACACTGTCTAATTGAGAAATTAGCACAAAAGCGGTAAGCGCGCCACTCCATTGGCGACCATTTTGAGTCTGATCCTGGCCCGGTTTCCACCCGGGGCCCCGGTGCGATATTCGGCCAGGCTGTGTATTAGAACCGGAGATCATCACAAAACCAAAAAAAGGGACTTGATGCCTAAACAAAGCGAAAAACAAAAACGACAACAACAAAACGGCAAACCTGCAAGCGAACAGAAGCAAATCCTAAGTCCTAATTTGACGTTAGAGAGAGAGAGAGAGAGGGATTACGGATACCTTTCTGTACTTTAACAACGTTGAGTTACGTTGTTTGGTGAGGTCGCCATGGTGCCCCGGGGGGGTGGATGGGGTCCAAAGGATTCCTCGAAAAACAAAAAAAAAACAAATAACGTATCCATTAAAAGAAAAAAGAGACAAAATTTGAATGGCGATAAAAACTAAACTATGACAGATAATTGAGTTCTGTGAATTACACGTGGAAAGGGAGTTTATCAGTTTATCAGCAAAAAAGTTCTACGCCAATCCGAGTAGGATTCTGGCAGTTAGACGGTAATTTCGACATGGCAGTCAAAAACATATTTGTGAACATGTTTTTCCACTATTTCTGTGTCTTTGCATTTAATTCCTCCTCCGTTTTTCCAATAAAATTGCTAAAATAGATCCTACGTTTAAAGTTAGCCCAGAAATTTTCGATGGGCAGCAGCCTGGGGGACGTTGAGCGGGTTCGCAATCTTTGGTATCACACTGATACTCAGCCGCTTCATTTTCGTCTAACGATCGCTTCGCGTATCGTTTCTGGTCAGACTCCCCGATCTTTGTACTAATTAGTGTTCCTTGATGATTGACGCAACCTTCTGCAGTCACTTTGCATGATAAATTTTCCCGATCACGACCAGTTTGGAGTTAACGAAGGGCAGCTGATTGTTAGCCAATGAAGGGCTTTGTTGAGGAACTTGGTGTGCGAGTGAATTTCACTTTACAGCTCACTTTCTTCGTGCGGGAAGTAAAATATGATGTGTCTTTTAATAAGTTTTTCATCTAGAATTAGATAGGCATCGCGTTCATTCACCACCGCCACGTCGCGATGCGCCAAAAAAATTAACTTGACGATCGTGGTCAACCGCTGCCGCTGTGACATTAATTGCTGCTCTGAGATTAGTGGCCGGGATATTCGCTTTCGCTGACATGTATGCCTATGTACTCCAGATACTTCTTAATTATTTGGGCCGTTGCACCGATCTCACGCAGCCAATCGCACGCAGCGATGTAACCACTTTTTCCTCGGTCTCGGTCGGATCAGCATCCTTTGGAGCTTTTTGTCGATCAAATTTGTTTAGAACCATGCCTTCTTGTGATGCTATTATTGTTGGGCAACAGTGCCAAGATCTTGTAGATACTGAAACGGCCTTATCCGACACTCACAAAGTGTCAGCATCGATAATCTTTTTGGTCGCGTCAGCGATACCGTTTTTGAAATGCGCAAACCACGGAACGAAGTTGCTTCGCTTTTTTCGCCATCACGATTAGAGTTCGACTGATAGAGCCGTCAAATTTTGTCTGATGACTCATAGATAACTACTATTGATTGCTGCATTTTTAGTTTCTACAGTGCGATTGACGGTTTGCCCGCGAAAAATCGGCAAATTTTGTCTCTTTTTTTTTTTAATGGTATACGTTAAACAAAAAGCGGCTGTCCTGCGAAAGGCGATGAGGTGGATGCGTCGGAAGGAACGGGAACACGGTCCTTCGGTAACGGAAACACGGTGGCGGTGGTTTCCCGTTCCGCGTCTTTCCACCGCATTGACGCCATGGGAAGGTGGTCAGCCCGGTGGTGGAGTGGTCGAGTGGGGGTGTGCAAATCTTGATCGGTCGTTGGTGGAATCCTAGCTAGCCCGCGGGCTGCTGCTGCTGCTGCTGCTGCTGCTGCTGCACTCAACCGTTACCAATGCCGTTGCTCCTCTCTGGCAGGTCTGTGGTAGCGCGTTTGCGCTTCGTTTTGCTGCTACCAGCTCATCGCCACCACTGTTACACTCCTTGTTCACCTTCATAATAATCGTCGTTCCGCGCCGCTAAGAACGAGAGTGAGATAGTGAGCCGCCAGCAGCACACTTGTCGGTGTCGGTTTTGTTTGTGCCATGGGAGGTGGTGTGCAGTTAGTTGGTAGTAGTACTGCTGCTGCTGCTGCTGCTGCTCCACTCACTTTTCATCCCCCCCCCCCGGGCGTGTGTGTTACGGTGGCTGACTCCTTGAATGCGCTCGAGGTGGTGGAGGAACGAGAGGATGCACGAAACCGAAAGTAATCAAACCAATCCTCCAACACACACTCGCTCTCTCTCTCTCTGTCTCTCTGTTCGATCTCTAGCAATACTAAAACACATTCTTTCAAACTCCTTGCCCCCCGCTCTCTCTCTCTCTCTTCCCTTTGGTATGAGGTGTTCGCCCTCGACAAATGAAGAAAACAAAAATGCGCACTTGCAGTGGCAGTGGCAGGGCAGTCGCCCCGCCGCGAGCCACAAAAGCGAAAGGCGTTTGCCAGCCCAGTGGAGGGAGTGGTGGGAGTGGCAGGAGAAACCCCTAATGCCTAATGGTGCCTAGTAGTCTTTAGGCAGTCAAAAGCGGCCACACAGAAATCTCACAGACTCACGCGGCCAGATTCTGTTCTAGATCACGGCAGCTCGGTTCGGGCCTCGCGTCCTAGTGCAGACCGGGGGGGGGGGGGGGGGGGGGGGGGGAGGGCAGGATCCCACCGATCGACAGAGGAATACTAGCATGATCAAAAATAAACCGGAATTTTGAATTTATTCCGCGTGGGCTTATCAATTTTGAATTCTGTTTTCATTTTTTTAATTACGTAGACGGCTCTATTAGTGATGTACATGGCAAGTTTCAGCTTGCCAGCTCTTCATTTACGTTTACGGCAGAGATTTGTTTGCATTAAGTTTGTACGTCATGTGCGAATTTTAAAATGGATTCAAACGTTAAGCAACGTTAAAAATTAAATTTAGTGTTCCGACACATTAAAAATGATGCAAAAGTGTTATGGTGACAATACTCTATCAAAAACACAGGTGTACCAGTGGTATGAACGCTTTAAAAAGTGGTCGTGAGGCTGTTGAGGACGATTGTCGTCCTGTGGAAGACCATCGACATCCGAAAACTGACGAAAACGTCGATGAAATCCAAAAATTGTTGATCGAAAAGCGCAAAATCGACGATAAGGGAGAATGCCTTAGACCACCGACATATCATTTGGATTTATCCGCAAACAAAACAAATCTGCTTTGTCGTGTAACAACTGATAATGCGCCATCTCATAATGCGTTGATTATTCGTGAGTTTCTCGTCAAAAACAACACCAATACCATTCAACAACCGGCCTGATTCACCTGATTTCGTATTATGTGACTTTTTCCTATTAAATTTATTCAAAAAAAACCACTACGAGGAACTCGTTTTGAGAGTGTGGGGCCGATAAAAGCTAAAATCGCCGGAGGCACTAATGATTATACTAAAAATCGACTCCAGAAAAGTTTTGAGGAGTGGATCAAACGCTGGCACAAGTGCATTGCATTCGACGGGCACTACTTTGAAGGGAACAATTTGAATTTTGAAGAAAAAACAAGTACTTTCCTTTTGATGACCAAATTCCGGTTTATTTTTCCGGTCATGGTAGTAAAGCGGTGTGCGGAGCGAATGAACAGATGGAGCGAAAGGCAACCGATGGCGTGTGCAAAGGAAGCAAGGAAGGAAAGCAAGATGTAGACGCTTCCTCTCGTTTAAAACCCTGACCCCCGGCGAAATGCAGAAGAAAGGGACCAAAAAGGAAGAGGAACCAATAGATAATGCGATGGGAAGAAGGTTCAACGGGGGGGGGAGGTGCGGTGGGATACCTTACAAAAGTCCTCCCCCCCCCGCCTCCCCTCCCCGGAAAAGGTGTGCAAGGTGTGCAGCGATGCACCCCCGCACTGCGCTAGCTGCGTGTCCCCGCCGGAAGAACCGTTTTCACCGTGATCCCTCGGACTAGGGGGGTGTGGGGGGTGTGGGGTGGGTGGAAGTTGAAGAAACCCTGCATCGTACCGTTGGGGTATCGGTTTCGGGATGCTCTCCCAGAGGATACGGAACATCCAGTGCTGCTGCTGCTGCTGCCGCTGGTGCTTCCTGCCCCCTGGCTTTAGGTGGTTTTTGGTGTGACTGCCCAGACGGATATTAATTACATCATCAGGCAGCAGCCGCACGGTAGGGCCAAATGAAGGATGACGCAGAACCCACGCCAGACCGAGTCCATTCACGGATCCGCCGAACAACAAGAAAAGAAAAAAAAAGAAGAAAAAAAACAAAGGCCCAAAAGCAAAATGCAAAATTGCACAGTGCGTCCTCCTTCGTCTCTCTCTCGCTCTCTCTATCTTGTGCTGTAATTGTTTCTCTTCCAAACGAGCTCCAGACGCCTAGACGGTGAGATGTGATCACCGAGAGCGCACCGAATGACACTCGTTACCCCCTCGCACCCGCCACCATTCCTCTGTCTCACTTACACCACACACACAAACCGGTACACCGATCCACCGGGAATGTACACTCGGGCCGAGCTCAGGTAGCGATTAGATTAATTCTAAGCGCATCGTCAGCGACTTCAGATGCGGCACAACGCAACGCAACGCAACGCAACGCCGCAGCACGAGCGTGATGGAGCTGCTGGAGAGATATGGAGAAAGAGAAATGATCAAGGGTGGGGGGTTGGTTGGAAAGGTATTCGGTACGTGACAACGCAACTCGCACTTCCGGCCACGGGCGGTAAACGGGCGATGTTGCTGTGTGCGACCGAGTGCCAGCAACAACAACACATCCAAAACCCGAAACCGATAGGATAGACCCGAAGGGGGGGGGGGGGGACCACATCTGATAGATTATGGCGCGCGCACTCGCTCTCTCTCTCTCTCTCTCTCGGACACACGGAGAGTTCCGCAGCTTGGGCTCGAGCGGCAGGTGCCAGGTTATCATTAGAATGCGCAGATGCGCCTGAAACATCCAGAACGTTGCTTCCCCCCACCGACGCCCGGTTAATGTAGTCAACGATATGCAGGACAAAACAGCAAACACCCAGGCAGCTCGCAGGACGCAAAAACCTGACCTCGACCGTCTCACTAATGACCTGCCTGACGACGGCGTCGACGGTGACGGCTGCTGCTGCTGCTGGACTGGACTGCTTTTGATGGTGTGCGCAGTGCGAGATGTGATCTACCTGCTCTGGTGAGATGAGCCCAGTGAGCAGAAATGTGACACCGACTGACATAACGGCGCCCCGTTTCTTTTTTTTTTTTGTTTTTCGGCAGAAGACACATCGACGTCGACGTCGCGTTGTCGTTTGTAACGTTCTTTTAATGAGCTAATGACGAACGCCGCCACTGGCTGCACTGGTTGGTCTGCTCGTCTGCTTGCCGGGATTCCGTTGCCGTATTCAGCAGAGAGAGAGAGAGAGAGAGAGACAGCATCACACCAGGTGAGATGCAGCAGCAGCAGCAGCAGTAGTTGTCTGTTGGCGTGGTGTTTTTGGGGCAGGAATTTTTCAATAAACACCACCACCAACCACTTGATGATGAGTGTCCAGCGCCAGTGCCAGTCCGCGTGCTTCATTGTTGGCGGATGTTTTCACTTGTTTGCTGGCGTGTTCTCGCCAAGCATGCCAGGCCCGCGCGCGCGCGAGCTGCTGTTGCTGTGTTATGGCCGCTATGTTGCGCTTTTAAGTAGGGAAGGGGGGGGGGTTTGCTCTAGTTAGTTTCATTATTTTGCGCCTTCTACTTCTTTTGTCTTCGTTTTGCTTCTTGCGCTTTTGTTCGTATTCTTAGTGCGCGTTCGTTTTTTTTTTGTTTTTTTTTCGTTTGTCTGCCTTTGCTTCGCCCTCGTTCTGAAAAACATTATCTTTACGCCTCGCCTCGCCTCGGTGTGGTGTGTGCGTCCTCGGACAACTGCCCTCCCTCCCTTTCCGCCTTTCCAAACCACTGAGCCAGTGTGCGCCCTCTCGTGCAGCCAGTTTTATGATCCACTTCACATCTTCCCTGTGCCCTCAAACACGGACTGACCTCCAGCACTTGGAGAGGAGGGGGGGGGGGGGGAGGTTGGTTTGGAGGGTTGCATCCGATAGTGTGCAGTGCTCACACGTGCTCCGTGCCTGGGAAAGGGGATGAAGCGAGGTGGCAAGAATGTCACCGCTGGATCTCCCGTTTTTTTTTTTGTTTTGTTCAGACGACGACGACGACGACGACGACGACGACGACGTTGACGGGAACGCGCCGGGAAGCTGCTGGCCCGATGACACGGCGCACAGGTTGCGTTTTGCCACCCTGTGACCTGGCCCACTCGGGGTAACACGGGCAACGCCACGGCAACGAGGATGTTGCAAGCAGTCCTGCTCGCGGGGCTGCTCTCCAGTTCACATTCCTGGAAAGCGCCAGGCAGAGAGCAAACCAGAGAGAGAGAGAGAAAGAGAGAGCAAGAAAGGGGGTTGGGGGGGGGGAGGGGGGGGGGTGAGGGATCCAGAGATTGAGCATCGCGCAATCGTGGGAATTGACGGCACCGCATAACCGCGTCGGCGCTGTCACCGTGCTCAACGCCGCTCCCCCCTACCGCCCCTCCCTCCCTTCATGGCGCTGCCGCTTGATCTCACTGTCCACACGCGTAATCAGAGGGTGCTCCAGTTTCTCCAATGTCGCCTGCGTTTGCAATTCCCCGCTCCCGCTGCGTCGTCGTCGTCGTCGTCGGTCGCCAGTCGGTCGGTCATGTTCTGGCGCGTCCCCATACACCAGCCAGCGATAGGGGTGCGATTCCTTTTTTTTTTGTTTTGCCACCGTGCCAGCTGGGGTTTTTTTTTCATCTCGCGCGCGAATGTGACGCCTCCGGTCCGGTTGTTGCTGCAGTTGCAATCGCCCTGCCCGCCTGCCAGTGACCCGAGCTGGACGCCGAGCTGGAGCTCTCGTGTTCGATACCGGATGGCAAATTGGATACGGCTCTACGCGGGCTTGGAAGCGCACCTGTGCGCAGGGGCCGTCTTAAGCCTATTTGGGGCCCTGGGCACAGTGTGATAACGGGCATCCCCCGTATTTTTTACATTTTTCCCTGAAAGCGGATCCTTCCAAGAGTATTGTGTAAAAGTTTTGGATCAATCGAGGGAAAACTGACAAAGATACAGATTTTTGAAAATTCGTGTTTCATACAAGGCTCCCTGCAGTTCGCTACTTTGAAGAGCGTTTTCCAAAACCAACGTTTTCAAAGTCGGTGCCGATCGTACCGTAAAAACTATTGGACAGATCAATTCAAAATTTTTAACACATAATTTGCACACTTTTTGCCAGGAAGCGCCGTCGAGAGATCTTTAAAATTGTTTATATTTTTTTTTTTAACAATTCTGTAAAGCTCGTTTTTATGGCAGAATCGCAAAACGCATCACTTTTTCAACTTCAAAACTCTGCCAAAAACTGCAAAACTGGAATATCAACAAAAACTCTCCGGAGCTACCTGGGTAAACTTATAATCTTTCTAACGAATATCGATTCACCGATTTCAAATGGCCCGTCATGTCGCTACGATGGGCACCGTAAAAAGTACCTTTTCGACGACATGCCTACCAAAATGTGATGCCACGGATTAATTGTTCAATGAATGTTGCTCAAAACAATACCAAATATTCTTCAAAAGTTGTAGATTATTATGTCATTTACTTGAAAAAATACAGTTGAATGGTTACGCCACAAAAAATCGTTAAAAACAGGCCTTGTTTTGGCCCGAAAATACCGAAGTCCCCCCTTAATATGTTTCCATTCGTTAGAACCGTTAGAGCGAAGAGCAAAGACCTAATTTGGATGGGTTAGAAATATTGCATACAAAACAATACACTGATTTTTTACTGGGAGAATATAACAACCCATTTCTTTCTACGCACTCTTTGTGTTGTAATTTTCGACTAAATAGCTCTTTACTGAAATTTCTATCATCTGTTCTATTACCGTCTTTGTAAGATTTGGCGGTTTCAGATAAATCGGAATCCTTATTTCGAAAGTATTTAGGACCCTTAGAAATAAAAAAAATTCGCGATCTTTCGCGAAGTATGAGCCCAGGTTTTATCTTTCTTTTTTTACAGTCATTATTTCAATTTGGGGGCCCAAACCAGTGTGAGGAAAATATATGCCAGAGGTCTCGAGGTACGATCAGCCCAGCATCCCGCTCACTGACCCTGACGACGACGGATGAGCCAATGGGTCAAATGGCAAGCGCGGGCATTCCACCGGGAGATGGCGTGATGTGCTCGCTACCTGCCGAGAAGCCCCGGGGCGGGGGGGGGGGACCGGACAACCCTGGAACACCGGAACCTGGAGCCTTACTACTACTTGGATTCCTTCCCCCCTTCTCCTCCTCCTCATCGCCGCCTTTCTGCTATCGGAATCGACACCGTAACCGATATCCTTAATATCCCGTTTCACAGCTGCCCGCTAGCCCGGTTGGCGTCGATCGGTCGAGACGTCGAGAGGTCAAAAGCCTTCCCCCCCCGGTGTCGGTGCTTCTCGGGGGGGGGGGGGGGAGATGAAAGCATGTCATGGAAGGCGGAAGTGAACAGACGGGCGAGGGAAAGGAAAGAAAGAAAGATAGAGCGACAGCGCAGACGCAGCGAGACGCAGGCGAAGGGGGGGCAATGCGTGGGGACGATGCGTGGAATAAATCGACGAAAAACAGAAAAAAAAAGGGTCTGGAAACTGAACGACCGGACACAGCCCCCCGTACCGGGTACGTTATACGGCCGATGCAGAGCGGTGTGGAAAAATAAAACATGAAAATAAAAAAAAAACGGACGAACACGCTGGCCAACACCACCACCGCCACCGCTGTCACGCAGAAGCGGAAGAGACGGACGCGCACCTTTGAACCCGCTACGTCCGCCACTCGTTCACCGTAGAGCCATATGTTTAGCTTCGTCGTTGTCGCCGTCGTCGTTATCCTTTCCTTTTGGCCAGCTCTTCGCTCCCCCCGGCCCGGTTTACGAACAGCCACAGTGTGGTGGCAAAAGGGAGAAGCCTTGCAATCCATCCAGGCAGCATCCATCGTAGGTCTTCCGGTGCGTCGTTCTGCGCGATGCAGGAGTCCCCATGGAAGTCCTGTAGCCTTTTGTCTTTGTTTCGTCGTCGTCTTTGGGCAGCAGCAGCAGGTGAGCTCGTGTATTCGGAAGCGTCAACCGCAGAGCCACAGCTTCCTTGTGTGTATGGGTGTTGATCGCTGACGTGGCCGAGCCGATCGATTGCAGCAGCACAATGAAAGGGCCATGGAAGGCCAGATATTGACGGGGCGGACAGACAGAGAGAGAGAGAGAGAGATGGCTGGGGGCCCCCGCCCGGGGCCTGGTCATCACTCTCCATTACCGTCAAGAAGCACGGTCCCTTATCTTGAGCGTGACAGGGTTGAGCAGAGATTAAACGTTTCTCGACATCTCGTGTTGACACAACACATATACGCACACATGCCGACGCGGTGAATCTATCGACGCCGATCGAGGCACCAACCGAGATGCGGAGCCCGCGGTGCTTCCCAGCGTGCGTGCGTGCGTGTTCGAGTGTGCGTGCGTAGCGTACGGCAATGCGTACGCGTCAAATTCAGTCAGTTGGCGCAGTTGTCGGTGTCGGTGGTTTGTCGACCAGATAATCGGGCTACTCCCAAACGCAGACACACGACGGCCTGACACGGCACGTCACATCACGTCGTCATCATCATCATCGGTTAGATCGCTTGCCCCTCCACTCTGTCGCTATCATCTCTCACACCTCATCACATCATCATCCCCCAGCAGCAATCGATCTCATCGCTTCCGCGCGTCCGGATTCTTATCAATCTCCTCCTTTCTCGCCCCGCTCACTCTCTCTCTCTCTCATCGGCAGCCAGTTCGAAGGGCAGTCGAAGACCGATCGATCGATGGCACACCGAGTGGAGTGAAGCTCGTTATCTTCTAATCATCTAGCGCGTAGCTAGGTAAAACGAAACTCCAACTCCCGTGTTGGCGGCTCGGCCGCAGCAGCCTGTTCCATCCACAAACTATAGAGTAAAGGTGGGGCAAGAGTGCGCACCAGTTATTTCTAGAAAACGGTACCACTGAAACTTACAACACTCTACTCGTTTGAAAGGTCATGTAGTGGCTTGTTCATACGTGTGTTTTTTCATTTTTTTTTTTGGATTGGATAAATAACAACGAAGAAATGCGGTAAATTGTAGTTTTCGCGATTTGCATATTATTTAATGTTTTTTTTTTTTTGGGAAACACTCTCTCATTTCGTTTACATTTTCTCATGCTATGCTACATAAGCCACAAAGACTCCTTAGTTAATGTAGAATCAAATGCTGAAAACTTCATTCCGAAATACGGACTGATATTTTAGTATTTTACTTTTTTTTTTTTCTCAAAACGGCACTATGGGGCAAGAGTGCGCAGTGCGCAAGAGTGTTGTGGTTGTTCTTTTGTCGCAAAACAATGCCGAGAATGCTTTCAGAGTGTGTTGAATTGTGCCGATGAACTCGAAGATATTCAATGACAAGGATTTTGAACCAAGCGCAGTAACAGATATTCCCCCAGAATCCAGTTTCGGTACCGAAACAAACTATCGAACCGAACCCCATCAGTTCCTGCGGGGGTTGGTTCATGAAAAACCGCTTGATTGATCCCACCGGATTGGACGACAACTGTTTGGTTAATCTTGACGAGCCTAGACCACTTTCTAAGCGCAAAAATCCTCAACAAAGAAGGAAGAAAGGCCTAAAGTCCGAGATAATAACAAGTAGTCAAATGAAACAGAAATTGGAGAACAGAACAACTAACATCCAACAGAAGAAGGCGAAAACATCCGCAAAAAAAAAAGGAATTGAATTGAATTGTAATGGAGTATTGATTATTTTTGTTTATAAATAAATGAATGTGTTATGATATTAGTTTTTTTTTATTAGAAAAAAAGGTTTTTTTTTATGAAATAAATGAATGTGTTGTTCAATAACTGCTTATATTTACTCTACTCTAATTTTGTTCCACAATTTTAAGCTACAAACCCATACTTTCATTTGGCTGTAGCTAAGAGGATGAACACTTGATTCCTTAGAGAAATACAGCGAGTGAAAAGTTAAGTGCGCACCCTTGCCTCACTTTACTCTACGCTTCCTTGCCAGCCGGGGGCCCCCTCCAAACCGGGAGCGTGATGCCAATTGGGGTAGAGCGCGCAACGGAGAGAGAGAGAGAGAGATAAGTGTGTTCTGTGCGTGCGGGTACCTTTTTTTTTTTTTTTTTTTTAGACAGACCAAAAGGCCTGGATGCCCTGGACCCCGGATGTTGATCGAGGCTTGGTTGGGGCACCAGCACCACCAACACCAACACCAACAACACGACAGCAGCAGAGCACAAGTCGCACCAGACAGGTGTGGTGTAGTTGCTGACGTGGGCCATTTCCTAGCGGTCACTCACTTTTCGGACCACGATGGTGGCGATACTGCGGTGCAATGCGAACCCTTGCCGCACAAATCTAAAAGGGCCTGGGTGCGGGGCTCATCGTCCGCGTTGCACCACCCCTGGCGCGCGCGATTGGCATTCCGCACCGGTCATCCATGCCAGCCAGCCAGCACGGCGTAAAAGACCACTTCAACAGTTCCTCGCTCATCGCGCCCGCCATCCAAGTCACCCAACCTAGGAGCGGGCCCCCTCCCCTCCCCCCGGGCGATCTAGATCGATCGATGTCGCCATTCTATACAGCGACGACGGCTCCGGACCAACAACGTTCTTAATCCGAACGTCCCTCTCTCTCACTCACAGACACAGTCATCCACAGGAGGAGAAGGAGAAGGCAGAAATCGAGTCAGCTCAGCAATATTGCGTTCAGGGCGCACATACACATCATCATCGGCATCAGTGCAATGGACGGGCGGGCTAGAAAATGAAAGTAAAATGAAGAAGCTCAGCCGTGCTGAATTGTGAAGACGTTGCCATTGCTAGCGGCGCAAAAAGCGCGAGCGTTATTGCGGCTGGCAGGCTCAGGCAAGCTGCCCAACAGAAGAAGAAGAAGAAGAAGAAGAAGAAGAAGAAGAAGAAGAAGAAGAAGAAGAAGAAGAAGAAGCAGCAAAAAAAAAACGAGCCAGAGAGCAAAAACAACCACCACCACCACCACCACCACCACCACCACCACCACCACCACCACCACCACCACCACCGACTGCGCATCCTCTGCTGGCAACAACAAAATGGCTACCGTCGTCATAGATCCCTCCCCCGGGCCCCAGAGGGGGGGGGGGGGACAGGGGGACAGGGGGTGGGTAGCCATTCGAGCATCACATTCGAACGATCGAGCGAACGAGGTGGGCTTGGGAAGGGCGTGTGGGCGTCCGCGGCCCTACTCCCTCGCCTGACGGCCCCCCGCAGGGCCAGGGGGGGTGTTGTGTTGCAATGATTTCGCGTTCAATCGCGTTCACCTTTCCGCGGTTTTCGCTTTTCATTTGGCGCATTTCATTTTTGCTTTTTTTTGTTTTGCAAAACCGGACGAAGCGGAATCGAAACCCGCCCGCCTGCCTGCCTTTCCTTTCGTTGTCACGGAAAGGACGAAACACGAAACGTATCCGTGGGGCGAGCACGGGCACGCATCCAGCAGCAGCAGCAGTCCCGGCATGCTTTATCAGAAGTTCAGCTCCAATCCAGGCCCCCCCCCACCGGGTAGGGATGAAGGCGAGACGGTTGTCGTCGTCGCCGACCTGGTGTGGACGTTGCTGTGGCCACCAGGTTGGTGGTCGGATTTGGGTCTTGACTTGATTTGCATTTCATTGCGCGCCACGCCACGAGCCAATCAAGCTCAGCCTTTGCAAGCTCAGCACCCCGGACCCCCCCCCCGCCCCGCCCCGCCCCGCCCCGGATGACCCTTTATCGAATCAGACGGTGCACAACCACCACCCCCCCCCCCCTCGCCGGGGGAGCAGCAGCGATCGGTTCTCCTTCGACGACGGCCGGGTCACACCGCAACCCGCCCGGTCTGGTGCCACCCCAAACCCTCTGCAGAATGAGGATCGTTGGGGGGGGGGGGGGGGGGGGTGTGGTGGTGTCAACCTCGAAAGATAAGCTCCTCCAGCGCGCGGATCGCTGAAGAAAGTGCGCGGTGCGAAAGCATCGAACCCAGCAGCAGCAACAACAAAAACTACCCCCACCCCCCGGGGGAGGAGAGGGTGCCAGTGTGCCACTTTTTTTTTCCTTTTTTTTTTTTTTTTTTGTCATGATCGGGGTTAAGGGGGATGAGGGTGGCGAACAATACTACTAAAAACCACGCACAACCCCCCCGGGAGAGGGGGGCGGGAATGGGGAAGGTACCCCCCAAAAAACGCGCTTCCTTTTCCCATCCAGGCCACCCCCCCGGGGGCGACACCGTTAACTGGCGGCGTTACGCGGTGTCGCTCGTTAATTAGATTCCATGTTAGGGACCCACCCCCTCCCCCCACACCCCCTTTTGGTTGGCCAAGTACAATAGGCCAAGGAGTGGTGTTCTTTTTGGAAGAGGGGTGAGGGGGGTAATGAGGGCCCTTCCGCCCACATATTGTCACCATCTACGTACGCACACACAGAACCGGACGCAGCGTGTGTGTTGATGGTTCCCATCCATCCGGGCCCCGAAGAAGCTCGAACGGGCACTGATAGATTGGCTGGAGGAGGAGGAGGAGGAGGAGGAGGAGTGCGGCGGTGGACG
This sequence comes from Anopheles aquasalis, assembly GCF_943734665.1. Lineage (NCBI taxonomy): Eukaryota > Metazoa > Arthropoda > Insecta > Diptera > Culicidae > Anopheles > Anopheles aquasalis. Next base: position 4,836,211 of record NC_064876.1, on the reverse strand, counting down.
GTGGAGAGACACATGGGGACGGGGGCAGTAAAAAAAAAAAAGGAAAAAGAAGAGAAGGGAAAAAGATAGAAAAGGCGGCATTGAGGTGAAGGTGGTGCGCGCGCGCGCTCGTCTTATTATATGCAAACATTTGTCTTGATAAGCTCCAGCGTTGGTACCGTACTGGTTGGATTGATGGGCGGGTGTCGCGGGATCGCGAGAGAGACAGAGAGAGACAGAGAGATCCTTCTGTGAGAAGCGCGTTTTAGCGATAGCGTAGGTGGCATCGAGCATGGGGACGGGGAAATGCCATCATGGCCGGAATGCCGCTTCCCGTGGGAGAATCACTGATAACGGGGCGACTGACACGGTTCGCCACGACGACGACGACGACGATGCGAGTTCTCGTTCTCGATCGCGACCCTCTCCCGTGGTTCTAGACAGGACCCGGGACGGCAAGGGGGCGGGTGCGGTGCATTATCAGGTGCAGGCACGCGAAACCAAAAACCTCCCCCCGCCGTGTACGCCAGCCCATTGTCAGCCGCACGCCGTGTGTGGACCATCAGCAGCGTCGAGAGCGTCTTCTGGCCAGAGTTCCGCGCGCCAGTTCCACACCTCTGCCGATGGCACAAGACGCGCCTGAAGAAGATAGTGGGGCGCGAGGAAACCTGGAAGGACTGAGCGCTGCGCTCAGAAACAGAAAATTGAAGCCGGGCGTTTGTCGGACCATTTTGTTTTTTTTTTGTTGGCCTGCATGGTCAGCTGCATGGCGGACGCACGGCAAGGGGAAACACCTAAACCAGCGAACCCAACCAATGCCATCTTGTTCCCGTTGGGCGCAATGGGCACAAATCCCTGCGGATTTGGTAGTTTGTCAAACATATTAGGAAAAAAAACATATATTTTGCTCACGCTGGTTGGGGTCCCCCCCAGAGTGAAATAATGACTATAAACAAAGGAAGATAAAACCTGGACTCATACATCGCGAAAGATCGCGCATTTTTAATTTCTAAGGATCTTAAATACTTTCATAATAAGGATTCCGATTTATCTGACACCGAATTAGGTCTTTGCTCTTCAGATGGCTCTAACGATTGGAAACATATTAGAAAAAAGGCGTTCTTGATGATTTTTTGTGACGCAACCATTCGACTTTGTTTTTTCAAGTAAATGGCATATTAATCTACAACTTTTGAAGAATATTTGGCATTGTTTTGAGCAATATTCATTGGAAAATTAATCCATGGCAGCAAATTTTTGGTAGGCATGTCGTCGAAAAGGTACTTTTTATGGTGCCCATCGTAGCTGCGTCATGGGTGATCATAATCAGAATACAAATGGGTACTCGTTTGAAAGATTATAAGTTTATCTAGGTAGCCCTGGAGAGTTTTTGTTGAATTTCCAATTTTTCGATTTTTGGCAGCATTTTGAATTTGAAAATGTGATGCTTTTTGCGATTCTGCTAATAAAACCGATCTTTACATAATTGTTTAATAAAGAGTATCAACAATTTTAATGATATCTTGACGGGGCTACCTGACAAAAAGTGTAAAGATTATGTGTTAAAAATTTCAAATCAATCCGTCCAGTAGTTTTTACGGTACGATGGGCACCGACTTTGAAAACGTTGGTTTTCGGGAAACGCTCTTCAAAGTAGCGAGCTGTATTCAGGGTAAAATGTTATTAATATTTGTCACAAACAAAAAAAAATGAAATACCGAAGTCCCCCCTTAAACAAATACTAATTTCCCACGAAAACAGCCAGATTCATAGAGAATCTACCATGAAATATTTAACACGGAATAAAGCGGTTTGCAGAGTAGATTCCGATTTATTATCGCAGCATCAACAAGAAGTACACTATTGGAGAAGTGTTCTTGAAAGAATAGTACATGTTGTAAAATGTTTGGCTTCACGAGGGCTTGCGTTTCGAGGTGATTGTGAGATCTTAGGTTCTTTCAACAATGGTAATTATTTAGGTTGTATGGAGCTTCTTAGCAAGTTTGATTCGTTTTTGGCTGTTCATTTAAAAAAATATGGGAATCCGGGAAACGGGAACACATCATATTTGTCCACAAATATTTGGTAATGAATTTATTCATGTTATGGGAAAACATGTCCTTAAAAAAATTACAAAAGAAATTTAATTATCAAAATATTTGTCCATCAGTGTTGGCAGTACGCCAGGTTTATCCCACGTAGATCAATTAAACATTTATAATCAGATATGTTAAAAGTCGTGATCCTGTTGAAAGATGTTTAAGCATAAATCAGAGTATTTAGCCGAAACAGTTTGTTATTTTTAATATTCCAATTGAATTATTGAAATTGACACCCTGGCAGTTAATCTAAAACAGCGGTTAGATTCATATAAAAACTTAAGTCAAATGTTTGCGTTCTTTTGTCATTTAAAAGTATTAAATCCAGATGAGTGAAGTAAAAACTGCAAAGAAGACCTAAATGAGAAAGAATTAGAAGCAGAATGTCTTCATTTGGTAGAATATCTAAAACGGTATCAATTAAAAAGTGAAGAACCCAACACTATATTACAAATTTAGCACATTATGAAAGAAATCCGAAACGAAGACACTTTTTCCCAATGTAGAGATAGCTCTACGAGTTTTTCTAAGTTTGATGGTAACTAACTGGTAGCGGAGAACGCTCGTTTTTCAAAATTAAAACGAATCAAAAATGAATTAAGAAGTGTAATGCAGCAAGAGCGTTTGAATACTATAAAAAGGGGGGGGGGGGGGACGCCGTTACCATAGTGTGCCCAGGGCCCCCAAGAGGCTAAAAAAACCGCCCTGGTGATCGGGAAGCATCAAAGCAGTCCGGATGTCCTCGTTGCGCCGGTCGCGCCACGTAGAACGGGCCAGCCGGGTGCCAATCGTGACGACCCAGACCGCGCTCGAGTGACTGAGAACCCGCGAGATGCCGCGAGAGATGTTGGACAGATCCCACACATCCCGGCGCGCTCCACTCCAACACTCCACAACACCTGCTTTCGTATTCTGATCGTGCTTCGAACCGGCCGTGCTGATACCAAAAAAAAAAGAAAAAAAAGAAAAAAAAAGGGAGAAAATGTGGAGTGCGGGCGTGGGGGGGGAGGGGGGAAGTCATAAAACACCGGCGATGGGGGGTTGTGGGAGAGAACAGGCATACCAATAAGAGGGGCATCCGGGCACGACTCAATCACGCAGCAACGACGAGAGGTACCAACTGGCGAGGTGTCTTCCCTCACGATTTCCTCGCTCCCTCTGCCCCCTTTGCCCCCCCCCCCCCCCCCATTTCCCTGCACACCTTGTTTTGGGGATGAAATGGATGAATGGCCGGGCGTGATCTGGGTGGTTTTTCTCAAGTCCGCAGCTGCACCTCGTCGAGCCTGATCGGCGCGCAAACGTTTTTGGCGCGCAACGCCGACCCGCGTCCAACGGTCGCCATTTTGTGGCGTTTCTTCGGTTCGGTTCCCAAGACCCCAGGGCCCCGGCCCCGGCTGACCCAAACCTCCTCGGGAATGGGCCGGTTTTTTTTTTTTTTTTTAGTTTTCGGTGGTGGTGGTGGTTTTAGTCGCATCGGAGGAACCTCCGCCGGCCGGTCAAGGAGGCCACCGTTCAGGTCGTCCGCCGGGGACCCCCCCGGATACTGTTCTGATTTAAATGGCTAGCGTGCGCGGCTAGCACACGAAGGGGTCGAGACCGGACCCCGGACCCCGGACCGAAGATCCCGGGCGCAATGATTAGGGAGCGATTGCGACACTGACCCCTGGTCAGCTGGCAATATCGGTCGGCGCGCACTCTACCCGGGCGAAAAACGGGCAGCGAGAGAGGGTCAGCAGATTTGTTCCGGTCCCCGGGGTCCGATCCAAAGCGGACGGAGGTCAGCAACGGAGGTCAGCCGATGCAGACACATGTAAACCAGGCCATGGGCTTAAGTACGTGCGCAGTTCTCCCGGCCTACCTGGTGCGTAACTGGAGCAGCAACTCTGGAGGGCCCGACATCCGACAAAGGGGTCGACCCGGGATAGCGCCGCCGGACCCTATCGTCTTGATCGTTCTATCGCTCTCTCTCTCTCTCTCTCTCTCTGTCGTTCGCTAGCCGAAAGGTCCTCCCATCGGGCGCGGACTTCTTGGTGGAAGTCTTGGAGGGCCATTGGGATTGCGACTTGGGATAATATGTAACCAAAAAGAAAAAAAGAAAAAAAGAAAAAAAGGAGAAAAAAAAGGGGTAAGCGGTCCGTACGGTTCGGTTCCGGTTCGGTCTTCTGGGGTTTCGGAAGTTCAAATTAATTTTAATTTTGATTGAATGATCTGTTGCGTGTTGTCCCGCTGGTTTGGTTCACCTCCCTTTCCCAAAAAAAAAAAAAAAAAAAAAAAAAGGGGTGCCATCCCTTACGCAAAAGGTCCCGGCCTGGTAACGGGGGGTTGCACTGTCTGTGCCCGGCGAAGCGAGCGAGCGACTAGAAGCTAGATATCAGCGAGTGTTTGTGGCACAGTTCCTTAGAGTGTTTTCCGGTAGGCATCCGGTAGGCTCTCGGTGGGGGTGGTGGTGGGTGCGGGCGCATAATTGTCAATTACCGTCTGGACTGCACGGACTGCTGCTGCTGGGCGCCAAATGGCAAATGATGACGGCGGCGACTGCGATGTCGCGCCTTGGCGGCCCAGACAACCGTTAATGGGACGTTCGGAGGAAAAAGGGATCAGCCAGCCAGCCGGTCGGCCGCTACCTGCAAGCCGTGCAGCCCGGACTACCGCACTACCTCTCTCGCTCTCTCTCTCTCTCTCTCTCTCTCTCTCTCTCTCTCTCTCTCTGGGTCCCTTGAGGACCAAATATGCAAACGAAGACCCTGGCCGCGAACGTCTTGGCTGGCTGCGCGCTCTCTCTCTCTCTCTCTCGGTCCATGGAGGGTGCAATGTCCCTTTCTCCCCCCCTCCCCGCCAAAGAGATAGTCCAGAAGAGTTTTCGGGACGGGACGATCGGTTTTGTTTGACCGGCGGACCGGCGGACCGGCCGGTGGTCAACGTCCGGGGCTTTCCGCTTTTCACTTTTCTTTGTTAACCTCCCCCCCCCCCCCCCCCTCACCGTTCCTTTCCATGGAAGCGCCCATGGAAATCGGGATCGGGAGGAATCGGATCCTCCCGAAACGGATCCTTGGCGGACGTGGCGTCAGCATCACCTCAGCCCTCCGCCGATCCCTGAGGCTACCTGAGCGCAGCGCCGGCGCCTGAACTGGCCGCGGCGAAAGAGGTCCGCGTCGCACAAAACAATGGAAATCCTTAAAAAATACCTTCCACATAAGGTAAGGCGCTCGAAGCGGTCAGCTAGGAAGCTGACCCAACCGTTCCCAAGGGGACGTCAGCGTCCCAGGATCCCAGGCCTCAGCCTCAGCTTCCATTGCTGCTGCTGCTGCTGCTTCGCCCAGGTGGACCAACGGTCAGTTCAGGAGCCGGCTCTGATAACACCTTGGTAGCGAGTGGTTGGTGGTGGTGGTGGTGGTGGTGGGAACGAAACTAGGCCACCACCAGATCGGTGTCCGTTTTGTTTGTTTTTTTTTTTTGATTTTTGTTTTCTTCTATTCCCACCGGTTGGGCGGATTGACGGATTGGGTTCGTCGGACCTCGGACACGGCCTTCGTGTCCCTTTTCCGACCAACAGTTCGACCGTTTTGGGAGAACCGTCCCGCTAAGGGAATCCGCCCCAGGAACTAGGGCAGACGGCCGGAATCGACGATGAAACCGTTTTTATTCAAATTTTTCGCGCGTTTTCGTGTTGTTGTCCAAGACGCATCGTCGTGGCCTGGGCGCGCTCCTTCCTATCCCTCAGACTCGGCTCAAGTTCTTTTTTTTAAATGCCTCCTAGATTTAAGTTGCTGAAATACATTTGAAAGAGTGATCTGTTTACTGCTGAATTTGGGTTTTGTTTTCTAGCAAAATTGAACTGAATTCGTGTAGAAAACAAATTATGAAACTAACCAAACATAAGAGAAGAATCAAGCTATCGCATCTGAATTTGTCCAGAATATCCGTGCACAGGACCATCAAACGATTCAAAGATAGTACGGTACGGTTGTCCCTGCAACGTAAAACCAAGGGAAACTCGGAATGTACGCACTCCAGCGATAATTAAGGCGGTCAAGGAGCGTCAACGACGAAATCCGGCATACTCGGCAAGAAAAATGGCGCGTGATATGAAAATGAGGCACACCTGCTTGCAAAAATAATTAAACAGGACCTAGGATATAGCCCTGTTGAAGAACCAGAGGGGGTTCACGGGGTGTGTCACATAAATGAGGCCGATAGGGGTTGCCAGATCGCGGATGTTCCTGAAGAGGCACGCTGCTCACAACACATTTTTTTTTTCAGACGAACAATGGTCTTTTTTGAAGGCAAATTTTGAATAAGAAAAATGATCGTGCCCTTATGGCATGAGTATTTGTGGTAAGCCAATAAAAAAAGCGCACACAGCGCAACACCTGTAACGGTCTGGGGAGTGGAGTGGGGGAGCAATATCATCAAAAAGGAAAACTACCCCTGTTATTCGTCGATAATGGCGTAAAACTTAACCAAAAAAATATTTGGGGATCGTTTTCAATTTTAATTTGATTCCTTGCGCGAAGAAACTATACGGAGAACAGACAGACACGACGCTATGCGCGAAATTTGCCACGCTTGCTCAAACTTGCTAAGAAGCTCCATACAACCTAAATAATTACCATTGTTGGGAGAAGCTAGGATCTCACAATCACTTGGAAACGCAAGCCCTCGTGAACCTCAAAATTTAACAACATGTACTAATCTTTCAAGAATTCACTTCTCCAATAGTGTACTTCTTGTTGATGCTGCGATAATAAATCGGAATCTACTCTGCCGACCGCTTTATTACGTGTTGAATGTTTCATGGTAGATTCTCTATGAATCTGGCTGTTTTCGTGGGAAATTAGTATTTGTTTAAGGGGGGACTTCGGTATTTCATTTTTGTTTTGTGACAAATATGAATAACATTTTACCCTGAATGCAGCTCGCTACTTTGAAGAGAGTTTCCCGAAAACCAACGCGTTTTCAAAGTCGGTGCCCATCGTACCGTAAAAACTACTGGACGGATTGATTTGAAATTTTTAACACATAATCTTTACACTTTTTGTCAGGTAGTCCCGTTGAGATTTAATTAAAATTGTTGATACTTTTTATTTAACAATTATGTAAAGATCGTTTTTATTGGCAGAATCGCAAAAAGCATCACATTTTCAGATTCAAAACTCTGCCAAAAATCGAAAAATTGGAAATTCAACAAAAACTCTCCAGGGCTACCTAGATAAACTTATAATCTTTCAAACGAGTACCCATTTGTCTTTTTCTGATCACCCATGACGCAGCTACGATGCGCACCAGAAAAGTACCTTTTCGACGACATGCCTACCAAAAATTTGCTGCCATGGATTAATTTTCCAATGAATATTGCTCAAAACAATGCCAAATATTCTTCAAAAGTTGTAGATTATTATGCCATTTACTTGAAAAAACAAAGTCGAATGGTTACCTCACAAAAAATCATCAAAAACGCCTTTTTTTTAATATGTTACCAATCGCTAGAGCCATCTGAAGAGCAAAGACTTAATTCGGTTTCAGATAAATCGGAATCCTTATTATGAAAGTATTTAAGATCCTTAGAAATTAAAAATGCGCGATCTTTTGCGATGTATGAATCCAGGTTTTATCTTCCTTTTTTATAGTCATTATTTCACCTTGGGGGGCCCAACCAGCGTGAGGAAAATATATGTTTTTTTTTCCTAATATGTTTGACAAAATACCAAATCCGCAGGGATTTGTGCCCATTGTGCCCAAGGGGAAAGATGGCCCTGGCCGATCACAGATCGTCACTTCCTAACCGGCCGCGTCGATTCGCTTGTGGCTGAAGATGGTAAAGTGAACGGCTGCTCGGTCGGACGGGTTTGCGAGGTCGTTGCGAGGCTGACTATCACATATATATCCTCGCTAGCAACACCGTGTGGTTGCGTGAATGTGTGTATGGACGTAGAACAGAGAAAAAAGGCACGGCTGAACAATGTTTCGTAAGCACCAGGTTGGCAGGCCGGACGCGGGAGCTGACCGCAGCGCAAAACAACAGCAACAACAACCACAACAATAGCAACAACACAAAAGTAAATAAATAAATAAAAAAAAAAACGATGGACCCCGGCCTTGTTTTGGGGCGAAAAATGGCACTGGAGAACAAAAAAAAAACACACAAACCAAAAGAACGGTCGACATCGCCAAGCTAGTCGGTTTCATCAGCTGGGCCGCAATGATTCGACCTAATTGGATCGAGAGAGAGAGAGAGAGAGAGAGAGGGGGAGATAGATCGAACAGTGCATTTGCACTCCCCGGGCACCGGGATCACAATTGTCAACAATGGCAGTGACCGGATCGATGGCGGACAGTGTGCTTTGTTGTGATCGACAGCAGCAGCAGCGGCTGCTGCTGCTGCTCCGATCATCGCTCCGAACCCCTCAAGGGGAAGGTGTAAGACGGAAGGCAGGGGGTGTGGGCTGTGTAGCGAGGTAGTCGCAGTAGTAGTACACTGTGCACGCGTCTGTTAAAAAAAAATACCCCCCCCCCCCCGTGCGAGTCGGGCGAGCGGTGAAAGTGAATTCGAATTTCGCTTTCGGGCGCAGATATTGCACGCTCGAGCTGCGTCTCGATCCTAACTCCAAAGGCTCGCCCAGGTGGTTAAGAAGGGGCGGGGAATGAGAGGAGTGGTTGCCGATACCGCCGATCTCCTCCTGTTTTTTTTTTTCGATTTAGCAAATGTCTACGGCCGCCTCGAACGTTGTTTTGGTTGCTGGTGCTGGTGCTGCTTCTTCTCCGCAACCGCTCCGCTCCAATCCAAATGCGCACCCTTAAGCGTATCCCTTCAGCTGGGGATGCGTCGCATGTTGGCAGCGGACGAAGACGAGGTGGCTTGGTTGGTTGGTTGGTTGGTTGGCTTGCGGCTTGCGTACACATCGCCTCACGCGAACGAAGCGCAGCGCATGCGCACCGGCCACTACCAGCGGGGGGGGGGGGGAGGCTAAGGGTGCTATATGCAATGAGGGTGGTGGTGGTGGTAACAGTAATTGCAAAATGCAAAATCGGCGTTGCACCAGTTGCACCAGTTGCAGTCGCGCCATTTTGCGATTCATATTTCGCAAGCAACCCAAAACACTCTCCATTTCTAAGCCGAGGCGGAGCGGAGCGGGTTGCGAGTGTGTAGAGGGTTGCAGGGTGAGGGTGAGGGGGGGTGGGGGGTGATTGCTCTCGTTTCTGGTACGCCGTATAATTAGCTAACGTCCTCGTCCTCGCACCATGCGCATCCCGTCCCATCACCCTGCCTGTGCACCCCCCACCCCCCAGCGGGTTGCATGGTCCATGCATGGCTGGATGCGTGCACATGCACCACGCAGCCCGAGGAACGGTTTGGCGAGCGGCGCAAACTTAATGGAAAGTCGCTCGGTCGCTGGCGTCAGTGGCGGCTTTTGGCGAGCCGCTGCGCACCGTCCAATGAACCCGCCGATCAGGTTCCCCCTAATCTGAGGACCGAGGAGGAATGGCGGTGGTGCGTTTAACCTACCGCTCGAACCGTCGATCGCGCACTCAACCAATGCCCCAGCCCCGTCAATCCATCCATCCATCCATCCATCCATCCATCCATCGCCTGCCATGTTAGAGGCTGGGGGGCCTGGCGCCTGCTACGATCCAATGAGCCCGCGAGGCCCCCGAACCCTACCGGGCAACGGGCCAACGGACTCCGGTGCCGGTTGTTGCCCTGCTTCTAGGCAATGTCGCACTGCGCCCGGCCGTGCACTGGGCAGTAGGATCAATCCCCAGGATCCGCGCTTTAGTAGAGACTCCCAGAGGGTCCCCCAGAGCCCTAATTATCTGGTGAATGTTAAGTTTCTAGTCCGTGAGTCGCTTGGAGTTTTGGTGTTTTGGAGCCGAAACGAGGATATCCAACTGGAACTTGCAGGCCGCATGCCAGCAGCGTAATCGTACTATGCATAGGGACGATTAAGGGGGGGGACTTCGGTATTTTCGGGCCAAAAAAACAGACCCGCTTTTGACGATTTTTTGTGACGCAACCATTCAACGATATTTTTTTTTCGAATAGATGACATATTAATCTAAAACTTTTGAAGAATATTTGGTATTGTTTTGAGCAACATTCATTGGCAAACTATTCCATGGCATCCAATTTTGGTAGGCGTGTCGACGAAAAGTTACTTTTTACGGTGTCCATCGTAGCTGCGTGACGGATCATCAGAAAAATACAAATCGATGTTTGTTTGAAAGGTTATAAGTTTATCTAGGTAACCCCGGAGAGTTTTTGTTGAATTTCTAATTTTTCGATTTTTGGCAGCATTTTGAAGTTGAAAAAGTGTTGCCTTTTTCGGTTTTGCTTAAAAACACGATTTTGAAAGATTTGTTTTAAAAAAAAGTATCGACAATTTTAATGAAATCTCGACGGAACTATCTGGCAAAGAGTGTACAGAATATGTGTTAAAAATTTGAAATCGATCGGTCTCGTAGTTTTGACGGTACGCCGGGAACGCCGATTTTCGGGAAACTCTCTGCAAAGTAGCGAGCTCTGCATGGAGCCCTTGTATGAAACGCGGATTTTCAAAAATCTGTATCATTGTCAGTTTTCCCTCGATTGATCCAAAACTTTAACACAATACTCTTGGAAGGATCCGCTTCGAGGGCAAAATGTTAAAAACATGTGTCACAAATAAAAAGTTAAATACCGAAGGCCCCCCCCCCTTAAGTGTCGCCGTTAAAAGATCAATGCTGCTACTGCGGTATCTCCCTCTACCTCTCTACCTCGCGGCCAGTAACGCAGACGGGACTGCGTAAAGGCCACTGTTTAGGGTCTCGTCGAATGGAATGAAGCACAAAATGGCGCTGAACTGTGTGGCCACCCTGTTTTTGGCCGGTGGGGGGGGGGGGGTGGGAGGAGGGAAGAGATAGGTCCCGGGACCGCTAACCTAAATGTCCGCTTCCCATTTTCGGTGCCACTGAAGCGAGGTATCTCTCTCTTCGCTCGCGGGAGAGAGACTTTATGGGGATTCGATTCGATGTCGGCTGGCAGGTCACGACGCCCCCCCGACCCCCCGACCGCCATGGAGCCCAACCAAAGGTCCCGGGCGTTCCTGGGAGAGAGCAGGAGGACGCGGGAAACACGCGGGATGAACGTGAGTCGCCTACACGATCAGTCGGCCATCACCGGCGGACCTTTTGGCTCCCAAGGGGGGGTCAACTTTCTATCCATTCGCATGATCGATCAGGCAATGTCTCTCTCTCTCTCTCTCCCTTCTTTCTTTCTCTTTCGTCTCATGGGATAGGGCACAACCGAATCGAACGGTTGATCCGATATCATGCTGCTGGCGTTGATGATGGTGATGATGATGATGATGATGATGATGAAGGGGATGCGGATGATACGAACCGGCGAGCACGTACCAGCGAAGCTCCGTTGCTACCAGATTACTGCTTCTCTCTCTCTCTCTCTCTCTCTCTCTCTCTCTCTCTCTCTCTCTCTCTCTCTCTCTGTCTCTCTCTGCGTCTACGTCTACATTCAATGATGTCAATCTCCCTGTCGACGGGAGCCGTACCTCTACGATCGATCCATCCATGCAATTCTTGGAGAGCTAGTGCGAGCTGTACCATCTTTCCATCGGCCATTCGAAAGCGGACACTGAACTCCAAAAACGGGGGACAGCTCTACACCATATGGGCCACACACTTCTTTATAGGCTGGAACTCCATCCGCTCGGCGTCTCTCTCTCTCTCTCTCTCTCTCTCTCTCTCTCTCTCTCTCTTTAGCATGAAGGTCCCATGCTAGAGTTGGCCAAACTACGTGCTGCGTGGTGGTCACTTCCTGGCCAGAGAAAACATCATCGCAACACGTCTGTTGCGTGATGGTTCTGGTGTATGGTGAGACATGCAAAAAAAAAAGAACACGTAGACCACACCACACCGGGGGAGAAAGAGAGAGAGAGAGAGAGAGAGAGAGAGGGGAGAGGGGAGAGGGGAGAGGGGATACAGCTGCATCACAAAACGGCGAAGAACGGCTCCAGCAGCAGCAGCAGCAGCAGCAGCAGCAACAACTTGCACAACCTCGCTAGGGCGTCCGCTAGTGTCGCCCAAAAGGTCACCACCGACCGTTGTGTACCGTTGCTGCGTTACTGCGTTTGGCAAACACACCAACCGCTCTCGAAATTCCAATGGTGACCCCGGGAAAAGAGTTTGCGTTGCGCTGCCACGAGTTGGGCACGCCTGGTCCCACCCGGGCAGCGGAAGTTGGCCGAAGAATCTCCCGGTCTCGTTGGATGACCTCCAGGCTCCTCTGCCAAGGTGCCCCAAAGCAACTGTCGCGCGGATGTGCGTCGTCCGAGGTCCCCGGGGGGAGGGGGGGGGGGGCGGATGTGCGTCGTCCGCTATGGACCGGCAAAGTTCCACGAAGTTCCACGCGCAGAACTGCTGAGCGCGAGCGTTTGAAGGATGCGCCAAAAAGGCACCTAGGTGCTGAGTTTTCCCTACGGCCCCTGGGAAGCAAGTCAATTTGTAAAGCTCCCAGGGGCTCCGAGAGTGAGGGTAGCGGGGCCCCGACTGAACGAGAAAATTGAGTTTTTTTTTTAGTTTTGCCTTCCCAACTTTCGTGAACTAATTGGCCTGAAACACGGAAGAAATTCCGTTGGGTTCAAGTAAGCGCATTGCAAGTGAAATTTCACATCCTGGATTTTTTCTAAACTTCCTAGAATGTTCCATATCAATAATTTGCGTTTCGATAGATGGTATAACATAAACTGACAATCATACAGTAACTAATCTTGGAATATAAGGAAATCAGACGAAATAAGAAAGAGAACAACGTGCCCTATTGACAAAAGGTGTTCCATATGGCCCCCTAATGTTTAATGGGGGCAGATTTCTGTATCTACCATACAAAACGATCCCTTAAGGGGCTGCGGTATTTTTTTTTTTCTGTGACATTTATTTTAAACAGTTTTCCTTGAATGCTGATCTTATCAAGAATGTTGTGTAAAATTGTTTGGATCAACTGGAAACATCGTACCGTAAAAAACTACTGCACTGATTGATTTGACATTTTTAACACATAATCTTTACCCTCTTGGCTAGATAGTGCCGTTGAGATTTTATGAAAATTGTTGACAGTTTTTTTTTTCTTTTTTAATAAATCTTTAAAAGCCGTGTTTTTAGGCAAAATGACAAAAAGGCATAACTTTTTCAACTTAAAAAATCTGCCAAACATCGAAAAATACGAAATTGAACAAAAAACTCGACGGACCTACCTAGATGATAAACTTATGATCTTTCAAACGAGTATTGATTTGCATTTTTCTGATGACCGATAGCTACGATGGGCACTGTTTTTGGTGCGAATCAAAAGACTTGGCCCTTAAGACTTAAGCGACGAACCCGGGGTTTGATCATTGTGATTACTTTTTCAACTGCCAAAAATCTGCCAAAAATCGGAAAATAGGAAATTCAAACAAAACTCCACGAGGCTACCTGGATAAACTTATAATCTTTCAAACGAGTATCGATGTGTATTTTTCTGATGACCCGTCACGCAGCTACGATGGGCAACGGGAAAAAGTACCTTTTCGCAGACGCACCTTCATAAATGTGGTACCAGTGGATGCAGTTTTTAATAAATCTTTCCAAAAAAGGAACTAACTATTCTTCAAAAGATGCAGTTTAATATGCCGTACACTTGACAAAGTAAAGGGGAATGATACAAAAAATCTTCAAAAATGAGCATTTTTTTGGGCAGAAATTACCGAAACCGCCCTAAAACATTGATTAATATCACTATTGGATATTTAGTTCTTTTCAGTTACAAAAATGTTCCAGATGCTAAGATCGATAACTAATTACAATCAAAAGAATCCTCTCAAAAATGTATTGCTTGAGTTATTTGCTAATGAGAAACCAAAGAAATTTTGAATTGGAAGAAGCTGGGCAGATGGTGCAAGTTACTATCGTAGATGGTAAAGGTGGCGTAAGACCCGAAAAGAACGCGCTCAAAATTGACAAAAACTAAAGGGGCTCCGTTAATACAGTGTGCCCAAGGGGTCCTCCGCAGAGGCTAAAGACGGCCCTGGGCACACATTTCAACAACAAAAAAACGGAAGTCTTGCCAGAAGAGAGAGAGAGAGAGCGAGAGGAGATAACCAAACAGTCGGGTCCGCCGGGTTTGCCAGTTTCGGACCGGAACCTGGGCAAGGCCTTTTTGTACCGTGGCGAGTTGGCGTTGGCGTTGTATCCCGTTGTCCCAGAGCAGAGAATCAGAGAAACGAGATATTTCCCGGATATCGGGCCGCGTGCTGGGCCACAAACACACGGTAATGGTCCCTCCGATGATGATTTGTCCCACCCTCGCTAGTACACTCACACACTGGCAGGCAGGCAGGCAGGCAGACTAGTGGCCCAGGTGCGCTTCGGCGACGACGACGGCTGACGGCTGCAGATAGCGACCCGAGTGCACATTCCACAGAGTCCCGGTTTATCAATCGATTTGGCTCTTTATCTCGTATCTCGACAATCTCGGTCCCCACGGTCCGGGCCCGTTTTCTGAAACGAAGCAACCGGGGAGAAAGGGAGACAAATAGGACCGAGCGCAGCGAAGCGAGCGATTGATCCATAGGTAGTGAAACCAAGGTGTGCGTTGTTGTTGTGTTTGTGATGACCGTTTGGCAACGAAGCGAAGGGTAGGCTGGATGTGCAAACACCATCGCGATGTGCTCGGCCCGCCCGCCAGCATCAGTATATCCGCGAGGCCATCCGAGAGGTTCTGAGGCAGCCAAGCTAATATTTGCCCACCATACCACGATACCCCGATACCACCGCGGTCGCTCTCCGGTGGATGTTGTAGATTCTTGGGTTTTTTTTTTTTTTTTTTTTTACTGCCTCGAACGGTCCTGGGATCCCTTTTTGTGGTGTGCTCGCGAGCCACACAAACAGCGCCCTCGGTTTTCTCGGGCATCAATTTTCTGGTTTCACTGTTTTCGTCTTCTTCTTCTTCTGCTTCTTTTTTTGCCGCATCCACGCAGCGCTCACCACTGAACGCTGTGCTTCTGAACGTGCTGATAACCGAGTGGCTAGATCGACATGCTGTAACAGCGGAGCGCCTCCGCTCCGCTCCACCGTCCACCACGGAGATGTTGCTGTTGACATTCTGCCGTACTCTGCGCACCTCCACGGGCTGCCCGCTATAGAGATATAAATGTAGGTTCTGTTCACGTGTGGAATGTCAAAAGTGAACCCGGGACTAGGGGGTTGCGACACGGGATCGACGACGTCTCTCGGATTTACGACCAATCATGTTATCTCGCCGTGTGAGCGTCTAGTCTAGACTGTCCACGCACGGGAGCCATTTAGTGATTAGTTCATAGTTCGTTAGTTGCTATGTTTTGCTAATGATACTAGGGAGATTTTACGCGGTGCGCGGTATCGAGGCTTTTCATTCTCCTGCTCACGCAATAAAATGGCTCACTTTTATCGATTTGTTGTGAAGAAACTAATTCTACTTTATTTTTTCACAAGTAGATGTCATATTAAACTACAACAGTTCTTAATAATATTTGGTCAAAGTTTAGGGTCAGATTTGTTCAAAAGTTCGTACAAGCCAGCACGCTTGAGTAAGGCGTGTTTGCATAGTTGTACTTTTTCGTCCGGTGCCCGATCGTAACCGTTTAAGGGGTCATCTTGTAAATAAAAACAAGTCTGTATGTTTGTATGTTCGCGCATCGCGCAAAATCTACTGAGCCGATCTTTACCAAACTTGGCACAAAGATAGCTTATCACCCCAGATGATATCATCGGGGGTCCTTTTCCCCGGATTCCCCTCCCTTCCCCCTCCTCCCCAATACCAATGTGTTAGAAAAATGCCTAGCTCTGGTGGTTTTCAAGCAAATTTCTCCAAAACTCTCACAATTGTTGCTGGTTGCTTTAGGTACCATGTGACAAAGGTTGGTTCTTGCCGGATAAGGGGGAGGGGGGTCACCATACACCCCCTATCCTGAAATTCCCTGCTCGGGCAAAATGGGTGTCATTCCCAATGTTTATGGGGTCCCTAAATTGATTGGTAACATCAAAGTGGAGTTTAGCCCCATTCTTTCACCATCCGCATTCCCTTATGCCTCGCAATTCAAAGCAGGTTGATGGAAAGCTTTAGGGGGGGAATTCGGTATTTTCGAGCCCAAAAATAGGCCCGTTTTTGACGATTTTTTGTGACGTAACCATTCAATTTTACTATTTTGAGTAAATGGCATATTATTGTACAACTTTGGAAGAATATTTGGTATTGTTTTGAGCAACATTCATTGAAAAATTAATCCATGGCATCCAATTTTAGTAGGCATGTCGTCGCAAAGATACTTTCTCCCGGTGCCCATCGTAGTGACATGACAGGTCATTTGAAATCGACAAATCGATATTCATTAGAAAGATTATAAGTTTATCTAGGTAGTCCCGTTGAGTTTTTGTTGATATTGTTATTTTTCGATTTTTGGCAGATTTTTGAAGCTGAAAAAGTGATGCTTTTTGCGATTCTGCCAATAAAACTGAACTTTACAGAATTATTAAAAAAAAAAGTATCAACAATTTTAATGATACCTCGACGAGGCTACCTGGCAAATAGTGTACAGATTATGTGTTAAAAATTTCACATCGATCGGCCTGGTAGTTTTTACGGTACGATGGGCACCGACTTTGAAATCCTTTGTTTTTTTCTGGGAAATGCTGTTCAAAGTAGCGAGCTGTATGGATCCTTGTATGACAGGCGAATTTTCGAAAATCTATAACTTGGTCAGTTTTTCCTCGATTGATCCAAAACTTTTACACAATACTCTTGAAAGGATCAGCTTTCAGGGATAAATGTTAAAAATATGTGTCACATAAAAAATTTAATACCGAAGTCCCCTCTTTAATCAATAGTTGGTTTTTGGTCCTTCTAAAGTAATTTAATCCCAATTTGATCCAAAAACTAAGAGAAAGAGAGATACAGAGAGAGGCACAAAAAGAGAGAGAGAGTTAGAGAGAGAAATGGAGAAAAGAGAGCAGTACTTCGACCGCAACTTATAAAAAAGGCGCCAAAACCAAGTTCGTTGACTATGTGGCACAATTTGCGTGTTTATCCCACTTAGCAGGATTGGTAAAGTCTGAATGCAAAGTGTAAAGACATAAATCATTGCATTTCCAGCATGCAAGGCTTTTCCGCCAAATGAAAGATGGAAGGTTGGAAATAGAGAGCATAGCTTTCCAGTTACCAACAAGAATTCAATTGCCACCGATCTTTAACACATGATATCGGATCCAGCGTGACGATTACAGTGTTGTTTTTAACGAATATTACTTTCATTACTTGCACATTGCGCAAATGGGGGATTTGTTATGAGTTAACCGTGGACTGGCTGCTGTTTATGATCATAAATTATCAATGTCAATTAATTATGTTTACTCTTTTTATTTTGGTCAGTATCTTCTACAACCGGCATGCTCTCGAGATAAAACTCATGCTGATAGACACGTGAAATGCAAAGAAAATGAGTTTTACTTTTTTTTATAAAAAGGATCAACAGTTTTTTTTAATAAAAAACTTGATGGCGATACCCAAATCGCTTGCTGCACTGATGATCCACAAAAATGTACACAATACTCTTGAAGGGAGCATTCACAAAAAAACCAAATGTGACAATGTTTGTACATTATCGCAACATTATCGCAGAATGTTTGAAAAACTCGAGAGGATATTCCCTTCCCGCACAGCATCCAATGCGTCATCAGGATCCTGTGCACTCCCTTCGAGTGTGTTTGGTTTTTTTTTTTTGTTTTGTGGAGGGTAACTTAAAGCAGTTACCGAGTTTACTGTCCGTGTCCTGTCCAGCGGTCAGCGGGCTCGCTCGCTCGCTCGCACGCATCCCTTTTTCACCCTCATAATGATGGTTGGTTCTTCTGCGCGCTAGTCGTGGTGGCCAAGATGATGAAGCGGTTTTGCGGATCAAGATCCTGGAATCGTCGGAAAGGGTATGCGCGTGGGACGAAAGGTGAAAGAAGCGAGTGTGGTTTTTTGACATATTCACCTAAAATAAAAAAGAAGAAAACAAAAACACAAACACAAACACTTTGTATAATTACATGCGTGTATATGTGTCAAGCATCGAAATCGTGATGCGCTTATTAAGGGGTCCTGTCCAAAAGGGCTGCAACGGAGGGGGACACATGCGAAGCAACAGAAAACATGCAGGGCAAAAAGGTATAACGATAAAGAAAAGAAAAAAAACGAAACGTGATGCCGAAGGCAAAGGGCGAAGGCACGGCACGGGGCGAGGGCAAGGGCGAACTCAGACACAGAGAGGGTTCGCCGTTTCCCGTCCCGAGACGATACTTTCCTTTGTCTTTCGACGATCCCCTTTTCCTTCGGCTCGCTCATTATCCTGCGGGGCCGCGGGGCCGCGGGGCAGGACAGGACCTAGGACTCGCACACACATACACAGCGATCGCGAAGAAGAAACAAACCAAGACGCGACAGATCGCGACGGTTTGAAAACAGATGGCTGTTTGGTGGCGCGTGGTGCGCACCAGCGCACCCTCATGTCCACGGTTCCAGACACGATGGATCGACCAGGACGACGACGATCTTGTGCTACCACCATAAGCCATGTCCACTGTTTCGGTGCGAAGCGAGCCAGCCAGCCCGTTAACCGGGGCAAGACCGTTGAACAATCGTTGGTCGACGTCGGTCTGCTCCCGTGGTGGTTTGTTTTTATTCTGCAACAATCCAGTGACTGCTAGATAGATAAAGAGAGAGCGAGAGAGAGAGAGAGAGAGAGAGAGCGAGAGAGGGAGAGAGAGAAAGCGAGCACATGGAGATGGTTTACTCGTGGCGGTTGGCGACGATCGACGGCGATCCGACGATTGCGCACTCACAAAGGTGAACTTTGCTGCCCGCCAGAGTGGAAGCAGAGAGGGGGAGAGGGCGATAAGTAGTAGTCGATGTAAATGTGTGAACCGGCCGCTCACTGGCCGAGACCGCGGGAGCCGAGGCCGAGGCCGAGGGAGTTGGGAAGGAAGGGAAGAGATGATGACACCTTTGGGGTCGCCAGATCCGCCGATCGTATCGCGCACCGTATCCCCGTATCGAGGGAAAGAGCGTCCAACTTCTTCATCTTACCGTGCCTCTCCTGCACTCTCTCCCTCTCTCTCTCTCTCTCTCTCTCTCTCTCTCTCGCTCTGTGCCGCTCGATCACACAGCAGTCGGGCAGAACCCTCATTCGAGTGCCCATATCCGGAGTGATATGCATATGCATGAAGGATGTGGTGTGTGGCCGCAGCGCAGAGCCAACACGCTGCGTTTTAGAGCTGGTCGCATGCGGCCGCACGGTGGCCGAGAACCGAGACTCTTCGCGCAAACGCGCGACACCCTTTGACACCAGCTCGTCCGTTCGTCCATTTGGGTGTGCGCGATTGACCTTCGATCGTGCAGAGTGTCATCGAAACCGCGCAGCGCCATCCAATGCCCCTGTCCGGCGCTGTCGGTCAGGTCGCACTCAAGCGCGAAGCACTAGATCTGCACCACGGTGGCGATGGCGATGACCGTGGTCAGCTAGAGGCTGTCTGTGAGTAGAGCAGAGGTTCGTTTACTTACTAACCGGGCGCTACAGCATTTTGGTATGGGATTTGCCCGACCGGAACGTGGCCAAATATCCTTCCGAGAATCCTCCTCTCGGTAACATTTCTGACGACTTTAAATTAAATCGTTCTCATCGACTATTCGTACCGTTTCGTTGGACCAGTTACTGCTGTGTCACGAAAGTAAGATGAACGGGTTCTCTAATGTTGTAGTTTTTGTAGGTTGTCAGTACTGTGATTGATAACCATGACAAGTTTTACGTCAAAATAGTAATTACTACTTGAGATACTACTGTGGCCAATAAATAAGAAGAATCGGTACAAAATTGGCTGATGCTGGCTGATTTTTTTCATTCTCGTATTTTTTGTAGGTTGTCGGTACTGTTGTTAACATCCATGCCAAGTTTCACGTCAAAAGAATGATTGATTTTTGAGATATGATTTTTTTTTGTGAGATACTAAAAGTGCATTTCCCGTTTTTCGCTAAGGCGAAATTTGTTGACCAAAGATTTTGCCTGAAATATGGTTTGTGGATAGGCAAACAATAATCCACAAAGCCTTTGGTTGCTACTCTAAGTTCAATAAAAATATTTACAAATGGTAAAAATGCTTCGAGGATCGTGTTGTCGTGGTCGGGAACGTGTTGAAGACGAAGAACGTTCTAAAGCTTGGATCACTTAATATTTGGCCGCTTAAAACAGGACACATCTCGGGCCAGAAATAAGCTAAACAAATATGGATTAGGGGCCATTTTGTAGGTATTTTATTTAGCTGTGCATAAAAAATAGCAATTCAATTATTGTGCCACGTTGAGTATGAATTTACGCACTTTTGGTTTTATGCTACACATCATTTTTTGCACAGTAGTGGAAGAAGTCTCATTGACCATTTTTTTTTCCACCATTTGTGCATTTCAGCTGGATTTTTAATCATTTTACATTGTTTTTTTTTTTAGTTTTCTGTTCCATAATAGCCCAATCTAATAGTATTGGACGACACGGTGGTCAGCAATTTGGTGGATTAAGGATTTTTGGTATGAAATGTTGTTTCGATACCAATTTATGATACTCTGTGCTGTAATGGCAGCTTGCCAAGTCGGGCCAGAACTTAACGGGACCTTTATGAGAACTTAAAAAAGGCAGAATGATCTGTTCCAGGCATTTTTCTTTGTACAAACGGCCGTTGATGGACCCTTCCGTGATGAAAACTTTCGTTTTCAAACCACAACTACAGTTCGATTGCCAAATGAGCAGTTTACGGGCGATTTTATCTGCGTAAATGAGCTAAAACGCTACTTTCTTATTCCCTCTACGATTGCTAAAGTCAAATTTGTCTCTTGGTGTTTGCCAAAATGCAGTTTTACGTGGGTTTTTTCTCCAGTTAAATTGAGTTTTCATAGTGAGTGTGCAGACGTTTTTCTTCTCACCCTTCGTATTCTATCGGCGATATCTTTTGAAGGTATGGGTCAATTTTGGCAAAATTTTTATCACTAAAAGGAAATACTATGACCTTTTAAAAGACACCAACAGAGTAGCAAAGCGACCACTAGGAGCGCTAAAGTGAGTAAAAGAATGCGGCCTAATATTAAGTGGTCCAAGCTTTAGGTGACCATCAACCTTCCATTGACAAGGCTCACGCTCAATAAAACAAAAGTTTGATGATGGAAAACCGTCGATTAACAACCAGAGACCTTGCTGATGATGTAAGCATATTCAGATAATTTATCAATTACATTTTGAAAAATGTTTTCGCCCTCCAACCCGTCAGAACTCGACTGGTACCGATGGTACCAGCGACTGGTGTTGGGTTTCCCGTAACTTTTTCACCAAAAAACTCCTCTGATATCGTTCCAAAACCAGCGTACTCGCTTGATTTAGCACCATGTGACTTCTGGCTATTAAAAAAAGCTCAAAAGACCGCTCCGGGGACACCGTTTTGAAACGATAGAACAGATTCATGCGGCTGCGAACTGAAGGACCTGTAGACCATCCCTCCAGGCGACTTTTTCAAATGTCTCCTAAGCAGGAAAATCCGTCCGATTAATTTGAAGAAGACGAAATTGAATCGAAATTCACTTTCCTTTCGTGACACAGTAGCACATATCTTTTGGGGGGGGGGGAGGATTGGCATCGCGAATAGCAACCCGTCTCTAGCGTCACGTTTGAATAGCCCGATGAGCAGATGAGCATCGTGATGACAGCTGAGACGGTCTGGTTTGCTCACGCCGGCCCGGCCCGGCCCGGCCCGGCCCGTCCCAGAAGGTCATCCCAGACACCTTCGTCCTGGGCGCACGGTTCTGCTTTGCGACCTTTTTAGCCTTCGCACCATGGGGGAGGGGGGTTGGCAACCGTGCGCGATGCGATCCTTCCCCGTTACCCGAATGCACCCGAAACATTCCCTTTTGCGGGGTTTTGGCGCGGGCGCGCGACCTTTTCCCGCCGTGGCAATTACCCGTATCCAATGGTGCCAGCCAGTACAAACCGAGGGCGGTGGCGACGGCACATCCCATTATCCCGATTCATCCCCTTTTCGTAGCCGTCAAGGGGGTGGTTTGGACTCGGGGGTGGGGTGGAGGTTGATTGGATTGGAACCGGTGAGGTGAGGTGAGGTGCTGCTTGGTGGTTATGAGGTGCTGATCACCCTAAAATAAAAAAAAATAATATAAGGCACAAACTCTTAGAAAACAACCCCTCGGCCAAAGCGTTTACTCTAGCCCGTCGCTACATCCGACCGGACCGGCGCTGATGACGTGTCAGAAAGTCACTTTACGTCACGACCGCCAACGTGCGAGCGTGCGTCCGTCCGTGCGTGCGCGTCTGTGTGCACAAGCGAGATAGATCGAAGTGAATCATGTTTCACATCCGTCCGTTTCCCCTCCCCCCGCGTTGTGCGCCCGGTCGACCTTCTCGCGCCTTATCACTGACTTATCACGCTCTCTGGAGACCGAGACTCACCTTCTAGGGGTTTTTTTTTTGTATCATCCCCCTCTCTGGTACTGATACGGATGGTACTGGTGCACTCTGCACACGCTCATCATCATCATCCTCGTCATCATCACCTTTAAACACGATCAGAACAACCTCATCCCCCGGGGGGAGGTGTGCTATGCTGTTAATTCTATTTCCCTTTCCATTTTCCAACCCATCACCACTAACAGCATTCCTCCTCCTTCCTCCCTCCCACGCCCAAAACCACGCTAAAAAGGTCAGCAAAAAAAAAAAGTGGGTAAAAATATGTCCAGGAAGAGAGAGAGAGAGAGGGAGAGGGACCAGGGAGGAAGACAAAGAGTCATCATCACCTCCGAAACAAAGGAGAGGAGAAGGAAGAGCCCACCGTAAAGGTAAACAGCGAGCTGGTTTAGCTACACGCGGCACACCGGCAAGGGATGGGATGAGGGGGGGGTGGTGACAACAAACGATGCAAGGCAGGCAGCGCGCGCGGGCAACATACACCGCGAGATCTCCCGGTCCGGTTCGCAGTACGCGGGGCGTGCGCCGGATGCGATTAGTCATCGATTTCGAATGGGGGTGGGTTGCGAACCAAACCAAGGCCAACGGGAAGCGCTGCGTGTGTCTGGTGACAGTCCCAGCCGCCCAAAGTGGGCAAAGATGCACCGGAAACGGTTGTTTGTAGGCTACGACAGCCGGCCGGGCACGCGCGTCACTTTGCGGAAGGAAGCACCCGCAACGGTGCGCGATTTCTTCGTTGTTTTCGTCGCTGTTTCATCTGGTGGTCATGACGATCATCTTTCGGCGGCGGTGCTGCGCTGCGAGCATCAGACCGCGGGTGACGTGTAACACTTTGGCAACACCAGGTGTATCCATATGAAGCCGAGTTTTTTTTTTGTTGTAAAGAGCTGTATCTACGCCAAATGGAGCCAAAAATAGACCCGTTTTTGACGGTTTTTTGTGACGTAATCATTCAATTTTATTTTTTTCAACTGAATGGCATGCTAATCTACAACGTTTGAAGAATATTTGGTATTGTTTTGAGCAACATTCATTGGAAAATTAATCCACGGCCTCAAATGTTGGTAGACATGTCGTCGAAAAGGTACCTTTTACGGTGCCCATCGTAGCGACATAGCGGGTCATCTGAAATATACAAATCGATATTCGTTAGAAAGATTATAAGTTTATCTAGGTAGTTTATCTAGGTAGCGGTAATTGAGTTTTTGTTGATATTGTTATTTTTCGATTTTTGGCAGCATTTTGAAGTTGAAAAAGTGTTGCCTTTTTCGATTTTGCTTAAAAACACGATTTTGAAAGATTTGTTTTAAAAAAAAAGTATCAACAATTTTAATGAAATCTCGACGGAACTATCTTGCAAAGAGTGTACAGAATATGTGTTAAAAATTTGAAATCGATCGGTCTCGTAGTTTTGACGGGAACGCTGATTTTCGGGAAACGCTCTGCAAAGTAGCGAGCTCTGCATGGAGCCTTGTATGAAACGCGAATTTTCAAAAATCTGTATCTTCGTCAGTTTTTCCTCGATTGATCCAAAACATTTACACAATACTCTTGAAAGGGTCAGCTTTCAGGGAAAAATGTTAAAAATATGTGTCACAAAAAAGATTATACACCGAAGTCCCCCCTTACGTCAGTGTGTAAGTGTTTTATTTTGTTCATTAGGCATCCCTTAAAAATAATCGGTTTGCATTTTTTCTCTAATTTGACACTATAACAAATATTTTCATTACTATTAAAATGGCAAGTTTCGTTCCTAAAAAAACTACTATTCGCCGACATCGTTCGTTTTTTTGTCAAAAAATCGGCGGCCGGATCGCATCAAATTTTCATTGAAGGTTACGGTGAGTATGCTCTCACTGAAACACAGTGCAAAGTGCAGGTTAGACAAATTAAAAGTAGTGATATAAATGAGAGAACCACCAACCATCGAAAGTGTTAGAAGTCATCAAATTGCAGGCCTTATTGGCCAAAACAGTTATTAATAATCATTAAAAGCAACAATTAATAAATTTCGACCGAGACTTGTGAAAAAAAATTAACCAAAATATAAAAAAAAAACTTCAAAATTGTCCTACTTTTCTCGATGAAACCCGCGCGGAATATCGGCCCAGGACACGGTAAAAGCCACAATTGGTAACAATTACCACTTGCAGCTAGCTCGCCAGACTTGACTCTATCAAATGAACATTCATTTGCATCGCTGGGACAGGTAATGTTGCCGAGCAGCGCTTCCTTTTTTGCGAAAATTTGGAAAAATGGATGGGTTTTGAAAAAAAAATGGTACAGATTGGCGGTTTAGGCATCCAAAAATTGCCTAAGAATTAGGTTGAAATGTGCAGCTAACGATTGCCATTGACGTTTTTCCACCATTTTCCAAGAAAAAGCATTTTTTACGCAAATCAAAAAGGTCGGTTTCATATGCAAACACCTGGTACATCCCTGGTAAGCATCGATCTTCCGGCAGTTCCGGAACCGCCCTGCAAAACCAGTACGGGATGTGATCATCGCGCAATCGCGTTGCGAAATCCCATGATGAAGTAATTTTGCTGGGTGCCTGGCTGGCGGATCATCATCATCATCATCATCATCATCGGTTCGACATCGGTGTGTCGATGATGCAGAGACATCGATTCGGAATTGAGCTAATCAGAGGAGGGGGGGAGGGGCACACGGCAATGGCAGATAGCAGACCAGAGACTAACCATGAGAGCGCGAGAACAGAGTAACGGGTTGTGAGTGAAGGAAGAAGGAAGGTAGGGTAGGTTCAAAGGGTTGCGTCGGGGCCCAACCCCCCAATGTCCACACGAGAGCTGTACTCCCATTTCCAAGAAATCTCTCTCTCTCTCTCTCTCTCTCTCTCGCGTGCGCGCTCTCTGTGTTATCTGAAAGCTAACATCACCACCACCATCCCCTTCCCACGTGAACCACCCCAACCCCACCCACTTCGACCACCTACCCCCCAAATCGATCGGGGATGACGGTTCGCTTCCTGCGCCGCAAACACACCGCCGCTCTACTTCACTTTCGGCAGGTGGCCTCACCCCAATATCCCAGCATGGTGGTGGGAGGGTGAGGGAGATTGTGGTCTTGTTTTTTTTTTTTTTTTTTTTTCGGTGGGGACTGCAGAGTTCTAGCAATCATTCTGCTCCTGCTGCTGCTGCTGCTGCGACGTTTGCGAACGCAGGACGACGCGCAGGCCCCTTGGAAGGTCTCATCATCATCGTCATCCCTTGTGCCGCACCCTCCCTTTCTCTCTCTCTCTCTCTCTCTCTCTCTCTCTCTCTCTCTCTCTTGCTCTTTCAATTTATTGGAACACATTATCGACCTCTCCGTACGTCCATCCCGTTCATCTACGCTATCTATCTCTCTATTCTCGCAGAATAAACGGGGAGCGCCCGGGTGGATAGGGTGGGCAACCCCCAGTAGAGTGCTTTGTTTCGTGTTAGTGTAGGTGTACGACGGACATACACATGCGCAAGCGCAGGCTCACATCCCTTAACGGCATAAAGGATTTGGAGCCATCCCTGATGGCGCATCTGTTGATGAATTGCGGAGGGGATGAGGGATGGCGTGACAGGGGTAGAAGGCGGTCACGCAAACGTGGACTGCTGATGGAGCGCTGCACGCTCCGCTCATGCCGCTGCCTACGAATCGATACCGGAAGCTATCCACCCCCGTCCCCCTCTACCCCGTGCTCCACCCCCGCCCTCCCCCGGGGGTACATTGGGTTGCAGCACGTGACGCGCGTGAGATGTATTGCTGCTGTCTCACGTTAGTTATGTGTGCGAGAGAGAGAGAGAGAGAGAGAGAGAGAGAGACCGGGTGGGGGAGCGAAAACGAAAGAGGGTAAGAGGCTCACTGCCTCCCCCTTCATCACCAGACCACACCGCAGGCTTTGGTGTGTGCGGGTTGGCCCGTTGCCGTGGTGATGTCGGGACCCAAACCAAGTGACACATCCTGGGCTAGCGCTCGGCCCCGTCCCCGTCCCCGTCCCCGTCCCCGGCCCCGGCCCTGTCCCCGTCCCCGTCCCCGTCCCCGTCCCCGTCCCCGTCCCGGCTTCCAGTCAAAGTGGAAGGATGCCGAAACCGTTGCGTAAACCGGAACGGACCGCTCCCAACCCGTTACCATGGGAAACGCGTTGCCGCGGACTACCAGCGCCAGAGTTGTTGGTGCTGCAAACAAGAGTCGTGGCGAGTCGTACGGACCCGGTAGCTATGGACGTACACCGGGCACAGTCACCAAACCGGGCACCGATTAAATTCCGAGTCGGCAGCAACATCTGTGCTGCTGCTGCTGCTGGCCAGGGTCCCGATCTCACGCACTCCGTCCGGGGTTCCAGAGCCCAGAGTTTTTTTTTCCGAGAGATTTTGGTTACAAACACACTCGGTTATGCAAAGCGCGCCACATCAGCATCACTGCCGTCGTCGTCGTCGCCGATGTTCGACGGTCGTTTCGTCGTTGTCGATTGACGATGCCGGGCACGCAACGACCATTCCCCAGCGTTACCGTCACCTTTCCTCGTTCCTCTCTTGCTCTCTCTCTCGCTCGGTAGGTGTTCTGTTTTACGATATGATCCCCGACATTTGAGGCCCCGGGCCCGGGCCCGGGCCCGGGCCCGGATGGGGCTCTCTGCATCTTCGCTGCTACTGTTTGCTGCAGTTGCGTTGCATCATCCCCGCCAAACGGGCCCGGCATCCGTAAACAGCCGGTGAGGTCCGGCCAGACGGCCCATTCGTATAGGGGATAGATGGGGACGGAGAGTGTAGCTTTTTTCTTTTCTTTTTCTTTATGCGCTTCCATTCATTCATGATGCGGTTGCGCGCATCGTTTATGGTCGCGGTCGTTGTGCAGGAGACGAATAAGATTCCCAATTACCTCACGAACTTCCTATTTGTCCTTCTCTCGCTCTCTCTCTCTCTCTCTCTCTCTGCCATTCCTCTCGTGCCACCAGAGGACTTATACTGGAGCCGTCAGTTTCCTGGAGTGCTGTCAATGGATCGTCCCACTGGCGAGTGTTTGGCTGAAACGTGCTGCGCGGAGGAGTAACCATCATCATCATCATCATCATCATCATCATCATCATCATGTTGCAGAAAAGTATGCGAGTATGTTTAAAAAAAAAAAAAAAAAAAACGGTACCGGATGGACGGAACACCTCGGCACCTCGCATCGTCTGTGTACCGTTGACAGAAGGCGTTGACACTTCCGCTTGTTTGCTGAACAGAGAGACAGAGAGAGAGAGAGAGAGAGATAAAGTAAGATGACGAGAATTAACGTGCGGCACCGAACAGCGAGATAGCGAAGATGACTCACCGCACAATAACGTTGCATACGTTAAAAAAAAGAGACAAATTTCGAA
The DNA here is from genome assembly GCF_943734665.1 of Anopheles aquasalis. Lineage (NCBI taxonomy): Eukaryota > Metazoa > Arthropoda > Insecta > Diptera > Culicidae > Anopheles > Anopheles aquasalis. The sequence goes on along the minus strand of NC_064876.1, from coordinate 4,808,219 downwards.
TGGCGATAAAAAATAAACTATTACATATAATTGAGTTCTGTAAATTACATGTGGAAAGGGAGTTTATCAGTTTATCAGCAAAAAAATTCTACGCCAATCCGAGTAGGATTCTGGCAGTTAGACGGTAATTTCGACATGGCAGTCAAAAACATATTTGTGCACATGTTTTTCCACTATTTCTGTGTCTTTTCATTTAATTCCTTCTCCGTTTTTCCAATAAAATTGCTAAAATAGATCCTACGTTTAAAGTTAGCACAGAAATTTTCGATGGGCAGCAGCCTGGGGGACGTTGAGCGGGATCGCAATCTTTGGAATCACACTGATACTCAGCCGCTCCATTTTCGTCTAACGATCGCTTCGCGTATCGTTTCTGGTCAGACTCCCCGACCTTTGTACTAATTAGTGTTCCTTGATGATTGACGCAATCTTCTGCAGTCACTTTGCATGATAAATTTTCCCGATCACGACCAGTTTGGAGTTAAAAAAGGGCAGCTGATTCTGTTAGCCAATGGAGGGCTTTCTTGAGGAACATGGTGTGTGAGTGAATTTCCCTTTAGAGCGCACTTTCTTCGTGCGGGAAGTAGCATATGAAGTGCCTTTTAATAATTTTTCATCTACAATGAGATAGATGCGGCAAAAAAATTAACTAGACGATCGTGGTCAACCGCTGCCGCTGTGACATTATTTGCTGCTCGGAGATTAGTGGCCGGGATATTCGCTTTCGCTGACATGTATGCCTATGTACTCCAGATACTTCTCAATTATTTGGGCCGTTGCACCGATCTCACGCAGCCAATCGCACGCAGCGATCTGGACACTTTTTCCTCGGTCTCGGTCGGATCAGCATCCTTTGGAGCTTTTTGTCGATGAAATTTGTTTAGAACCATGCCTTCTTGTGATGCTATTATTGTTGGGCAACAGTGCCAAGATCTTGTAGATACTGAAACGGCCTTATCCGACACTCACAAAGTGTCAGCATCGATAATCTTTTTGGTCGCGTCAGCGATACCGTTTTTGAAATGCGCAAACCACGGAACGAAGTTGCTTCGCTTTTTTCACCATCACGATTAGAGTTCGACTGATAGAGCCGTCAAATTTTGTCTGATGACTCATAGATAGCTACTATTGATGCTGCATTTTTAGTTTCTGCTGTGCGATTGACGGTTTGCCCGCGAAAAATCGGCAAATTTTGTCTCTTTTTTTTTAATGCATACGTTAAACAAAAAGCGCACAGCGATAGCGTCCCGGAGACACTGTTGGGGCGGTCCGGCATCCTGAACCGGATCGGATCGGTTCCCAAAAAAAAAAACACTCTGGAACTAGATTCGGCGTCGGCGTCACCGTCACCGTCACCACCGTCACGGCTTCCGGCCCCGGGTCCCGTAAACCAGCCGCAGACCGAGATTCGATCCTGGTCAGCGTGCGGAGCGGAGAGGAGCGGAGCTCATGATGATCAGCCATGCGGCGCACGTTCCCATATTTTATGAATGCGATTAGCGCAAATGCTTTCATTCAACCGTGCTTTAGCTGGTGCGGGGGTGGGGGGGTGGGGGGGAGAAGGTGGTGACTGGTGTCGCAGCAGCAGCAGCAGCAGCAGCAACAGCAGCAACGCCGGAATGAAATTGGGAGAGCTCAGATAATTTCGATTTGCTGCATCGTGCGCGCGCGCGCACGCATCTGAAAGGTTTTTGTGTCTATATGTGTGTATTTGTGCGCACCAGGCTCACCATTTCTTCCGCCCTTTTTCACCGCGCTTCGTTCGCCCAAAAGTGGGAGCGATGATCAGGCGATCGGAATGACTAATGGGCCACGCTATAACCGTGGCACGCAGATGAGTGCCGTCCACGTCCACGAACGGCCGCCGTCGTCTGTCGTCGTCTGCTGCGATTCCCGAATTTGCCTGGCCGGCACGGCACGCCGGTGGAGAAGATGATGAGTAACTGGGAGTGGTGAGGGGTGGAGAGGCCCCGCATGGCCCCCGGTACGGTAACGGTTCATCAATCGGACTCGCTGTGACTCTCGCGATCTTCAACTTTCTACCATGTCCGCGCCTCCAAAACGGTTATCGTCGTCCCCACCGTCCGACCGTGGTCGTGAGGGGCGGATGGTGGGGGATGTGTGGGAGGCGGGAGGGATGGCAGGCGGATGGGTGGCACCGGTTTGCTGGCTACAGACGTGGACCACGTTGGGTTTACCGATTCGGTGCGCCATCAATGAGGTCATGACGTGCTTTTGGCTTCTCTCTCTCTCTCTCTCTCTCTCTCTCTCTCTCTCTCTCTCTCTCTCGCATACACAGAAATACCCACATATTTACTTATATATATCTCCATACACCAAATATTATGCTACCGGAGGAATTCTCCAAAATTTCCCAAAAAAAAAAAAAAACAAAATCCCCCACAACAATGAGCGACGATGAAAGTAAAGACGGCACGCCGGGGGAGGACAAACCACCGGCACAAATCAGCTGGTACGCGGCCGATGGACCGAGGGGCTGCGCTACAGCTGCTCATCTCGCTGCGCTGCGCATCGTCAAGTGCGTGTCTCGTGCGAACGGCAAACGGAAACGAACGAAAAAGGATCGAGCGAGCGCTCGGTCGCGCGCGCGCGCGCAATCCCCCTCTCGGTTACCAGCTGGCTCGCTGGCTTGTGCCGCGCGGGATCAGCAGTCATCATCATCGCTGCTGCCTTGCGCCTTCGATCACTGACCTCGATCACACCGCACAGCACAGGTGAAGCCGGCTGGCCAGCACCAGCAGCAGCAGCTTGCGATGCTCCCAACACACCATCAACGCGGTGTTCGTTTTTTGTGTGGAAAGGAAAGAGGACACGAGCACGAGCCACGTCCTGCTTCCGCTGCGCGACGATCTTCGACGACGAAGACGGCAAAGACGCAGCCGCCGATCGCGTTCTCGCTCGCACACCGTCCTGTCTGTCGGTCTGTCGGTCTGTCTGCTTGGCTGCACCTGCTGCGCACGATCGCTCGCGCCCGCGATGCTGTATCGAAGGGGGGCCAGCTGATCGTCGGGCGCGGCCGCGCCAGATCTCGATCGCGCCAGCTGAACCGAGATCCCTGACGGAGCACACCACCAGGGAGGGTTCGCAGAGCCTGTTCCGCTGGCACCGGCACCGGCACCGGCACGTGCCAATACCCGCGACGCATCCCCAGCTGTCATCCGATCGTGCTTCGCTTTGTCTCTCTTCCGCGCGCGCGCGCGCTCTCTCTCTCTCTCTCTCTCTCTCTCACGCTCACTGTGCGGACAGATCGCCAACGCGTGAGATGAGCAGTGAGCAGAACGATCGCGCGTTGGCACTAGACAGCATCAACATCATCAACATCATCATCTTTAGTCGCGGCTACAGGTGTCCAATGAATTAGCTCTGGTCGGTTTTTGTGAGGGTCGGTAGCCGGTGCTATTAGGTGAATGATGTAAAATTCTGCTCACATCAGAATTTTAGGCATGCACAGTGTTCGTTTGCAATGAGCGGCGCTGTGTACAAATGACTTATTTCATGACAACCGATCGATCGGTTAGCAAGAGTGGATATAATCAGCTGCGGTGCGGTGGATGCAAGAATTAAAGACACTAGTCTACACAGAAAGAGTAATCGGTTCTCGTTGAATAACGGGAACAGGTTTTGTTTACACACCAGCCACCTTAGTCGCTTGGCTTCCGAACAGGGAGAGGAGATTGAAATACGCAACAGTACACCGTAATAGCCATACGCGTGAGTTGTAGCAGGTGGTTTCCGCGTCTGTTGTGGCGTTTAATGCAGCTTTAAGCAGGGTTTTTATTGACATTTTTTTTAATATTGCTTTTTTTATTACGTTCAAGCATATTGTGTAATCGTTTTGGGATCAATCGAAGCAAAAGCAACAAAGATATTGATTTTGGAATGGTCGCGTTTCACACATGGCTCATGGCTGCATCTGCACATCGCAGCACAAACATTACGGGGCCGATTGATTTGAAAATTTGTAGAACACATCATCTGTACACTATTTGCCAGGTATCCCCGTCGAAAATGTTGCCACCTTTTTTATGAAACAAAAAAGTAAAACGCGTTTTTTTTAGGTACAATCGTAAAAAAACATCACTTTTACAACTTCAAAATGTTGTGCCAAAATTAAAAAAAAAAAAAATAAGGAAATTCCACAAAGACTCAATGCAGCTACCTGGCTGTGCTTGTAATCTATGGAAAAAAATGTTGATTTGTACTTTTCCGATGACCCTTACCGGGGCTACGATGGGCACCAGATGAAGTACCATTTCGAGGACACTGCTGTCTAAATAAAGCTTGAAACACGTTAAATTTGGCCACACTCTTCTACTCACTGCAGTGCCCCTAGTGGTCGCATTGCTACTCTGTTGGTGTCTTTTTAAAGGTCCAAGTCTTCTCTTTAAGTGATAAAAAAATTACTAAAATCAAACCATAACTTCAAAAGATATCGCCGATGGAATACGAAGGGCGAGAAGAAAAACGTCTGCACACTCACTATGAAAACTAAATTTGAGTGTAGAAAAAACTCACGTAAAACTGCATTTTGGTAAAAACCAAAAAGCAAATTTGACTTTAGCAACCGTAGAGGGAATGCAATAGGAAAGTTTTAGTTCATTTACGCAGATAAAATCGCCCGTAAACTGCTCATTTGGCAAGCGGTCTGTAGTTGTGGTTTGAAAACGAAAGTTTTCTTGACGGGATGGTCCATGAACGGCCGTTTGTACAAAGAAGAATGCCTGGTGAAGATCATTCTACCTTTTATTAGGTCCCGTTAAGTTCTGGACCGACTTGGCAAGCTGGCATTACAGCACAGAGATCATAAATTGGTATCGAAATAACATTGCATTGATTTCATACCAAAAATCTTCAACAGTATCGTCCAACACCATTATATTGGGCTATTATGGAACAAAAACAGAAGAAACAATGTAAAATGATTAAAAATCCAGCTGTAATGTACAAATGGTGGGAAAAAATGGGCCCACTGAGACTTCTTCCACTACTGTGCAGCTTTTATTGTAGCGTAAAACCAAAAGTGCGTAAATTAATCCGCAACGTGACCCAATAACTTAATCACAGTTTTTTTATGAATAGCTAGATAAAATACCTACAAAATGACACCGTTTACCACGTGTTTAGCTTACTTAGCTAGCCTGCGATGTGTCCTGTTTTATGCGGCCAAATTTAAGGTGTTCCAAGCTGTATGATGCCATGGATGGAAGTTTTGAACAAACCCGCCTAAAAACTACAACCAAATATTGTTGAAAAGTTGTAGCTTTTTATGTGCCATTCACTATAAAACTATAGAGAGGAATGGTTTCTTCACAAAAAAAAAAAAATCGTCACAAATTAGCCGAACTAACCTAAGGTCCCCTCTTAGCAGAGCAGAGATCATTTGCGGGCGCACTTTGCAGTATCCCAGGGCACACCGGGGCAGTTTTCGGATCGGACTGTTCCGTTTCCGTTTGTTAACGTTTGGGGCCTGATGGGCTGCCTCCCCCCCCCCGGCCAGCCACGAACGGGATGAAAACGAGGAAGCCTCGAGAACCATTCATTTCGCCCTCTTTTTCCTGCCTCTCGTATGCATACATACCACACACACACGCACACACACACACACCAATCACATTACTCACCTCAGTATGCTATCAGACACGCGCGACTGCGTGAGGGAGGATGGAAGGAAGGAAGCAAGAGTGTACCAAAAAGTGGCAATAAACGGGCGAACGGGGAAAAAAAAAGTAAGGAAACCATCCGCGGTCGGGGGGGGTGGGGGCATGGGTACGGGGCAAATGGAATTAAAAAGGAAGGAAGCATGGAACGAAGGAAGGAAACCCAAAAGGTTACGGATGAGCGCACTACGCCAGATGAGAGAAGCCAGGCAGCAGGTGAGCCTGGTGGTTCTCGTTCGTTAACGTCCGTGTGTGGGTCTCTCTCGCGCGCTCTCTCTCTCTCTCTCTCTCTCTGTCTCGTACATACATACTTACACACCCACACAAGCACACGCTCCGCTGTGGCATGGTAATGTCCTTATAGACCTCGTGGTTAGACTGCCGGTAGGTGACAGGTGCTAGTAACGATTCGGCCATCGAACGACCCGTTCAAACGGTAACAGGAAACGGTCGAACACCCCTGGATGCTGAGCAGGACGCTGCTGGCGGCTTGCAGCACTATTAAAGAGCTAAAGAGAGAAAGAGAGAGCAAGAGAGAGCGCGCGAGAGAAAGAGCGCAGTTGGGGAAGGCTCTCGTGACAGTGACGTCACGTGCGGGCCACCCTTAACTCGCACCCCGCGAGGCTTTCCTCCGTAGGGAATGCACCTATGCGAAAGGGGTTGATCCGATGGTGGTGGCGTTGACCTTTTGCTGTACCTCTACACTCTAGGAGCCTGTTCTTCACACAAGCATGCAAGGATGATCATGCAAACCGCAGTACACTGGTACCAGTGTTGCGTATCCCCAGTTCCCTTAAATCGTAGCGTTCAGTAGCTAGTTGTGCGACGTTTCCTCCTACTTTATGTTTCATACCTCTACCTTAATCCTACGGCATGCGCCAGGCCACATAACCTCATTTTCTCCGGAATGGGCGGCGGTCGCTACGCTAACGTGATGCGGGGCGAAGGGGCCGGGGTGGGGTATGCGCTCGGACACGTTCATCGGATGTGCGTGTCGGCGCGGCTTCGCGCGCGCGCATTCTTATTGTCCGCGAGGGGTTGATTGAGCGGGTTTTTCAACCAGCGGTAGGTGACACCTCGTAGGAGAAGGGTGAGAAGCTGGGCATTAATGCCCGGAATGGAAAACGGTTAATTTCGAAACCCGCTCCTAAGCACTATCGTTCCCCCGGGCGGTGGCGTCCAGAGAAGCGAACAAAAGTGGGTCCAACAGTGGAGCCAAGGTGTAACACGTGTCCCCATTAGCCTGTACTGGTGGACAACGAGTCACCAGGGGCTTCCTAGCTACTCCGCGAATATAAGCTCCAAAGTGGTGAGTCCATATATGGGCATGATGCTCAATCCAAAACCACGCCTGTTTAGCCATGCAGCATCCAGGCGCACAGGCGAGGGTGGCTGTGATTGGATGCTGCCGTATTCGTGGTCCTCTCAGCCGCCATTACCACCCCTTGTGATTGTCCGTTTTCGCCGCGTACAACCTTTTATTGCTGCGGATCACTTTCGATAACGGTAGACTATCTAAAATGCTATTCTTTATCTTCCTTATGTTCCTTATCTCCCTTACATTGTGTCCTTATATTTAGTCAAGCGAAAATACGCGATGGTAACAAATTAAAGACGAGCTACTGCCATGCGCCTATCGCACTTTGTTTTAGAAAAGAAGGTTTGAAATGATAATATTTCAATTCAACTGAAAGATTTCATTCATATTGTTTTCTACTTAAAAATGTCCCAAAACAGGAAGTTCAATGAATAAAACGGTTTGGAAGATACGATGAAAACTGTGGGAGTGAGTATAGAAAGGTAGCGCGAATGCGAATAAATAAGTGATTTGCATATTTTCTACCTCTTTGAACAAATCCATGCCGCATTCTTTGCATTCGATACCCCCGGGGATGCGTGGGTCGGCATTTTCGTAATATTGATCTCACCAACATTTGCATTACGGGGGGGACTTCGGTATTTAATTTTTATTTGTGACACATGTTTTTTACATTTTTCCCTGAAAGCTGATCCTTTCAAGAGTATTGTGTAAAAGTTTTGGATCAATCGAGGAAAAACGGACAAAGATACAGATTTTTGAAAATCCGCGTTTCATACAAGGCTCCATGCAGCCCGCTACTTTGAAGAGCGTTTCCCGAAAATCAGCGTTCCCGGCGTACCGTCAAAACTACGATCGATTTGGAATTTTTAACACATATTCTGTTACACTCTTTGCCAGATAGTTCCGTCGAGATTTCATTAAAATTGTCGATACTTGTTTTGAAAAAACAAATCTTCCAAAATCGCGTATTAAGCAAAATCGAAAAAGGCAACACTTTTTCAACTTCGAAATGCTGCCAAAAATGGAAAAATAACAATATCAACAAAAACTCAACGGGGCTACCTAGATAAACTTATAATCTTTCTAACGAGTATCGATTTGTATGTTTCTGATGACACGTCACGCAGCTACGATGGGCACCAGAAAAAGTATATTTTTGAAGACACGACTGCCTAAATTTGATGGCATGGATTGATTTTTCAATGAATGTTGCTCAAAACAATACCTAATATTCTTCAAAAGTTGTAGATTAATATGCCATTTACTTGAAAAAATACTGTTGAATGGTTACGTCACAAAAAATCGTTAGAACGAGCCCTTTTTTGGCCCGAAAATACCGAAGTCGTCCCTTAATATGTTTCCATTGATCAGAGCCATCTGATGAGCAAAGACCTAATTTGGAAGGGCTAAAAATATTGCATACAAAACAATTATCGTTTTCTAGTTTAAGCCGGGGATACATGAAGCGTAAACTCTCGTATAAACTCAGAGTGTAATGCCAAAAAGTTTACATTTGCCGTTTACACGGTGTAAAAAAGGTTATAGGTCCACGGAGCATAAATCCTAGCGTAAACGCTGTTTGCAAGCGATTTGCCTCTCTATATTTCCTGATTGTGGTTTGCATTAATAGTGAGTGTTCATTACTATCGTTTTTAATCTTTTTATTTGGAAAAAGGATTCTATTTTCCTCACAAAAGTCGATAAAAGTTCAGTGTAATTCGGATTACGCGTCTCAACCCGCTCATGTAAACATGTTCAAGTGTAAATTAATTTTATATTTACGCTTAAGTTTACGCTTCATGTATCCCCGGCTTTAACGCTCGGTTTTACGCTCCGCGGGCCCATAATGTTTTTAACAGACGCATAATCTTTTTTACATTACACTCTGAGTTTAAACTAGAGTTTACGCGTCGTGTATCCCCGGCTTAAACTAGAAAACGATAGAAAAGCGGGCAAACGACAAAACGAAAAAAAAAAATTTGACGCGTCGAGCAGAAGTTGTTTTGGTTTGAGGTTAGAAACCCGCTGTAAGCTTCCCGTTTTTAATTTTTTAATAATTTGTGCGCGACAACAGCAAGCTGTTGTGTTGTCGTAACAAAAACCGAGCTATTGCAAACGTAAGCCGGGAGAGTGCAAACACAACGGGAGACTTGGAGCACCGCAACCAACGCCGCAACGCCCCGAATCTCTGCACTTGTAACTAGGTTTTTGGCGAACGACTTTCGAAGGGGGCCCGTTCGCGCTTCGCATTGCATCCGGTTTGCAAACAGTGTCGTCCTTTCTGTTCGTTCTCCGCTCTCGGCTTCCCTTCCCGTCGCCACGGCTCTTGGCAAGCAGCATAAGCCCTTCGATGGAAGGAGAACCTGCCCAGAGCGACAGCGCGTCACCGGGCAACAAGGAGAAGTTGAGTGAATCGCAACGCAAAATTCAAAACTTCTGGCCAAACGTAATGCGTGAGATGCAGCAGCTACCGCACGTAGAACCGGGTAACCAGCTGTTGCCGCTGGCTCGCATCAAGAAAATCATGAAGCTAGACGAAGACGTGAAGATGATCTCGTCCGATGCGCCGCTGTTATTTGCCAAGGCAATCGAGATCTTCATCCACGAGCTGACGCTGCGCGCTTGGCTACATACCGAACACAACAAGCGCCGGACGCTACAGAGGAGCGACATCGCGATGGCTATCACCAAGTACGACCAGTTTGATTTTCTGATAGACATTGTACCGCGCGAAGAGATCAAGCTGACCAAGCGTAGCTACGAAGTGCGCGTAAGCCCCAGCGGAATCGAGAACGTACAGTACTATCTTCAGCTTGCTCAGCAGAATCAGCAAGTATTAAACCAGCCGCAGGAGCAGCAGCCCGAACAGGAGCAGGAGCAGCACCAGGAAGCGAACCAGGAGCAACAGCAACCACAGCAGCAGGTGATCACAGCGGGGGGTGTTACAGCAACACCGGTGAAGGCTGTGGCAATGACAGTGATGGGTTTAAGTTCTGCCACGACCACAGCGGCTGCCACGAAAACGGTCACTACCGCAACCGCCTCAGCTTCCGCTATCACAGCAAACACGGCAAACACCATCGTGCACCTCAAGCAAACGAATCTTCAACAAACATTGCAATCCACCTCCAATCAACAGCCAAGACAACAGAAACCCTCCCAGGTATAATTACCTTCCTTTCGTTTCACGCTAATCGAAACCAAATACACCATGTCGCTGAATATGCTTGTTTCTTTTAGGGCTTGCAGGCGATCAGTTTCCTCAACTCCAGTGCCGTTGCTGGTAACAGTGGTAGCAGCAGTACGAGCACTACTAGCTCGACAGCCACCATACCAACCATAAATCAACCACTGCAACTCGTCCAACACTTCATAACGCCTACGGGCGAGATTACGCAGATACCGATAACTATACCTCCGAACCAACTGAATTTCATTCGGACGGCAGTGCCCATGGCAGGGGCGACCGGTGCAGCAACTGGAACGGCGAGCGTACAACCGATATTCCTTCCAGCTGCCACCGCGCTGCAGGCAACACCTACCTTCATACACACACCACCAGGCTGTATGTATTTCAGTGCGAGTCAACTGCAACAATTCCAGCAACAGCAACAACAACAACAGCAGCAGCAACAGCAACAGCAGCAGCGAGATTAGAAAAATACCACAACATATGATTATCCAATCATGAGGTACGTGTATAGCTGTAAACAGGACAGGTTAGGTTTTCTATATCATGTCTTATTGTGGTGAGGAAGACTTATAAGAATCAGGGAGGAGCTTAGACTTTTTCAAACGTTATATTTAATTTTAAAAAATAGGTTCATACGGATAAAACGCCGCTTGGGGTAGTACAAGAAAAGCCGTTAGAATTGTGTTTCCGACGGTACCGACAGTATCCGTACCGAGCAGAAGCATGCTCATTTCGGATCGACTACAAACTATATGAAACACAATGTGAAACACAAAAGGGTGTTTGCTGCTTTAGGCGAATGACATTTGCTTTGGTCGCTAATGTTAAACTTGTCTGAAATTTTGCTGTGCAGTTCTTCAATTAGCCAAGCAAGCAAACAGCAAGATATGGAAAAGGGATTTGTGGAACTTGTGATGGGGCTCATTCTTTTTACTTATGATTGAACACCTCTCAATACGTACATAGGGAATTGTACCGCGTAGGGATTTTCTGTGCTGATATTCCATTCCATTCATTTTATCCAGCGGGGTAGGCTGGGGATTGCTCACGTCACTATTTAGCCAGTTGTTCCATGGACAAAACTAGTGGCGTTGCTTGCCAGGGATTTGACATTCCCTGCAAAAAGTTAACCAATTCAGCCGCAGAATAATTTTGAAATAGCAGCAAAAGAAAGTGAAAACTAGCATGCTGCTCGGCTAGTTGAATATAGTACACCTCTTTTCTCGACACCATCGAGCTTGATCTCTTGCCGCGGTGCAATATCGATTATAAAATCAAAGTGCATTGCGCTTGGTAGAGTGTTTATCCGTCGCGCGAAACCAGAAAACCGCTTTTTATTTGATTGAGATACAGTCTACCTGTACGAACGGAGCCTTGCTATGCCGAGATCTGTGAGGTCTGAAGGTCTAGGGAGCGTCTCACTTTACAATGAATTTTACAACCAGTACCAATGATATCTAACTCTGTGCTGTTAGTGCGCGATCAATCGGTTTTGCTAGTTTCCACAAAATTGGCTACAATTTCTGGTGACATTTTTATAAATCGGCTGCTTTCATTTGGAGTCAATTTTTGGAGTCGAAAGATCTCCACTCCACTGAACATATGTTATGGCAATTGCTGCAAAATGCATTCATAAGCGTGTATACATTGTGTCAGAAAAGTACTGCGAATAGTCGCTTTAAATCTGACTGCGTAATCGGATCAACCTGATTTTTTTTTCTAAGGTTGGTACTACCAGGCACTTAGACAATTATTAGAATCATTTAAAGCCATGTGTGTTTTATATAAAGCACCATCATTTGTATATTATAAAAAAAAGATAGCCACAAAGAATGAACATGTATGAACCAAGGTTTTAGAACAGCAGGAATATCATCTGGATGACGCTGTTGAAAACAAAAACTTCTAAACTTTGTGTTGCATAAAAATCAGCACGGTTGATAGACGTGGGGGCGCAATGTACATTTTGAGAATATCTCTTTTTTAATGGAATTATGAAGGGCAACTGATAGGAACCTTGTAGCTGACACTATTTCAGGAATGTTAGAATATATGTTGGCTGCCGGTGTGAAATACTGTCAAAACCTGTTTGTAATGCTACGGCCTTAGGGATGATTTGGACACGTGAGTAGTAGTTTTAGGAAAGTGTATAAAATTATAACAAATGATTTTAAAGCTATCTGTTGGCGCAGGCATAGGCTGTTGGCAAGCAACTTAGAGAGAGAGAGAGAGAGAGTGTGTGTACAGTTAGGTAAGTTAAAAAATACCTGGATAAATCATTCACAATCGAATGTTAACATTCGATGTGTACAAATAAAGCAACCAACATATTGTCAAACCTAACCCATGTATAGTGCTAGACCAATGCTCGGGAAAATTCATTCCGAAGTAAAAATGAATTCATTACATTGCGAATGCACTGGGCAAGAATCACGACGATTTCAGCTGCTGCAAAAACCGACCGAATAAGCATCGAAGGTCCTAAGGTATAGCGTGTAGCATTAGTGTGCTGTTAAACAGCGCCCTGGTCCGTCGTCATGTTGATTGTTTGAATGGTGTCGTCCCCATAGGAGACTTCCACCCAGCGCAGGCACGAGTGGAGCGGAGTTTTGCTTCCAATTTGCTGTTTGATCGATACCGTTTGATATGTTCGGGGCCGAACAACAGCGGCAGCAGCAGCAACCACTGCACTGTAAGGGTGTTACGTAAGGATTAGCGCCAGGACACGGCTGCAGTAGCCGATTTGGTGTGTGCTGGCGTGCAGTTGCGTTTGGATTTGGTTGGGTGCAGGTGGTGCGTCCTCCCGGATCCTCTCGATATGGTGCACTTTGATCTACTGCGGTACTGCCGCAAGAAGCGCAAGACGCCCCAGGGCGGAGCGATCCTGGACCAGGTGATCTCGCAGTCGGCCTCAGCCTCGAACCAGTGCCTGCTGTACAAGATGGCGAACTATAAGCGCGGTGGCGACCTGATCGATGCGTTCCAGATCGGAGGCCAGAAGGCCGTGGAGCAGCTGATCCGGGAGCAGTTCGGCGTATTCATGTACTGCAAGGGCCGAGGGCAGATCATTAACAGGGCCGAGTACCTACGGTGGAAGTACATGGACAACCACGAAGTAAGTGGCAGTGGCCAAGGTGTAACCGTTTGCCCAGTATGACATGACCATGTTCCGCTCCGTTTCGGACAGGTAATCATCCCGATCGAAGCCTCACTGTCGCCGCACGATCCGCTGGGTAAATGGGAGGACCATAAGGCCTGCTGGCAGATGCAGTACCGTGGATTGCTTGGCGAAAGTCTCCTGCACGTGCTCATCATTTGCGATACGAAGATACATACGAAGTGAGCAACATCGCCCATGCTAGGGGACCTTGACACTGCCCTGCTCCTTCCTCTCCCCCGTGTAACCGCTGGTGGGTTTCACACCTCTTTTCCCCCACCCCCGCAGGCTTGCCCGTATTCTGTTGCGCGTGTTTCCCGAGCAGGCCATCGATGTGATGGAGGGCGAGGAGTATCTGGGCGCCAGTGCGCTCCACCTAGCGATAGCGTACAGCAACAACGAACTGGTCGGCGATCTGATCGATGCCGGTGCGGACGTGTCACAGCGCGCGACCGGGCGCTTCTTTTTGCCGCGCGATCAGCAGGGCCTGCGGCCGGCCAAGACGACCGACTACGAGGGCCTAGCGTACCTAGGCGAGTATCCGCTTGCCTGGGCCGCCTGTTGCGCCAACGAGTCCGTCTACAATCTGCTGCTCGAGTGTGGGGCCGACCCGAACGCACAGGACACCTTCGGCAACATGATCCTGCACATGGTGGTCGTTTGCGACAAGCTGGACATGTTCGGCTACGCCCTGCGCCACCCGAAGCTACCGTGCAAGAACGGCATCGTGAACGGTGCCGGCCTGACACCGCTCACCCTTGCCTGTCGGCTTGGCCGCGACGAGGTATTCCGCGAGATGCTGGAGCTATCGGCGCGCGAGTTCTGGCGCTACAGCAACATCACCTGCTCGGGCTATCCACTGAACGCGCTCGACACGCTCATGCCGGACGGCAGTACCAACTGGAACTCGGCGCTGTTCATCATCTTGAACGGCACGAAAGAGGAGCACCTGAACATGCTGGACGGTGGCATCGTCGAGCGGCTGCTGGATGAGAAATGGAAAACGTTTGCCCGCAACCAGTTCATCAAACGGCTGCTCATCCTCGCCATCCATCTCTTCTGTCTGTCCTGCTCGGTCTACCTGCGACCGGTTCGTGTGTTCGGTGACGATGACGCCGGCGACGGTGACGGTGACGATGCTGACGGATCCCCGTCCGGGTCGGGTGCCGATGCGGGCGACGGTGCTGGATCGGAACCGTCCGATGCCGATGCCGAGATCGACCTGACCACGTGGATACGGTACGGATTCGAAGTGGCTACCGTGATGGGCGTGCTGAGCTACGTTGTGTTGCAGCAGGGCGATGAAATCAAGAACCAAGGCTTTTTCTCCTTCCTCAAGTCGCTGGTATGTTTGACACGTCAAAAAAAAAAAAATCGCCGCCGCTTATCATCGCTTCCCCATTCCTAATGCCATTGCACATCCACAGAGTCAAGCACCGGCCAAGGCTATCTTTCTCATCTCGAACATTCTCATCCTTGCGTGCATCCCGCTGCGTATGATGGGCGACACGGAAACCGAGGAAGCAATCCTGCTGTTCGCCGTACCGGGCAGCTGGTTTCTGCTCATGTTCTTTGCCGGGTAAGTGCGCCCCAAACCGTGCCGAGGGAGCACACAGCACCGATTCCGTTCACATTTCACGGACACATTTCTTCTCTACACAGCGCAATCGGCCTAACCGGACCCTTTGTGACGATGATCTTCTCTATGATCACTGGTGACATGTTCACGTTCGGCATTATCTACATGATCGTGCTGTTTGGCTTCTCCCAGGCGTTCTACTTCCTCTACAAAGGCCACCCGAACGCGGAGGATTCACCGTTCGGGAGCTACTTCGGTACCTGGATGGCGCTCTTCCAGACCACGCTCGGTGACTACGATGTGAGACGACCGCCCACCCCCTCCCACGAATGGCAACTTACTTCTTTTGTTTTTTTTTTTTTTCCCCACTTATGCCTCCGACGACAGTATGCCGACCTTAACCTGACCACCTACCCGAACCTGGCGAAGACTGTGTTTGTGATTTTCATGATCTTTGTGCCGATCCTGCTGCTCAACATGTTGATCGCCATGATGGGCAATACATATGCGTACGTGATCGAACAGGCGGAGAAGGAGGGCATGAAGCAGTGGGCCAAGATCGTGGTTAATCTGGAGCGGGCGGTGACCCAGGACGATGCGAAACGCTACCTGGAGGAGTACTCGATCGGACTCGGCCCGTCCGACGATCCACGCTACGAGACGCGCGGTGTGATGGTGATCAAGAGCAAGAGCAAGACGCGGGCCCGGCAGCGGAAAGGCGCCGTCAGCAACTGGAAGAGTGTGCTCCGGGTGACGCTGAACGAGCTGAAGAAGCGTGGCATGACGGGCGAAGAGCTGCGCCGGATCATGTGGGGCCGTTCGTCCATCACGTCGCCGGCCAAGATTGCGAAGAAGAAGCGGCGGGCAGGAGCGGAAGCCGACGATCTGTCGGATCCGTTCGCCATCACCGCCGCCATCGACGTCATGTCGTTCACGCAGGACATCGTGATGGTGAGCACAGAAGTGGCACCGGCACCCTTGCTAGTAGGCCCAATAATGGGACAGGGTGCGACGGCGGCAAGGCCAGTGGGGGGGCCAACGGTGACAACGGCGACGATACCGACGACGCCAAACCAGATGGCGGCTAAGATGTCTGGTACGGTGGTGGCACCACCGGCATCGGTCACACCCGCTGTCACCCCTGCCTTGGTCAAGCGGCACTCGGTAGCTAGTGCACCGGGTGCCCTGGATGAGCCGGGGTGGGATGGGAAACACTACAAGGATCCGTTGCGCGAACTGGTCATGATCTCCGACTCGGTGTCGGTAGACGAGAACTACGCGCTGAACGTGAAAACGCTCGCCATCGACGCCTCCACGCTCGACCATGTGCACGAGATCGACGTCAGTCAGATGCCAACTGTGGCGGCTGCGGTGAGCGGTGCCGGCTCGTGCGGTGCCACCAGACCAACAACACCGGCCACCACCACAGCTACGGGGATAGCAGCAACACAGCAGCAGCAGCAGCAGCAGCAACAACAGCAACAATCGTCGCAGCAACAACAGAATATAGGCCAGCTTACGCTGTTCCAGAATCCGAAGGATGTCGTCGATCCGGTGAAGGAGCGCGAGTTTCTTAAAACGCTCGAAGCGCTAGAGGATACGGACAGTGAGGCCGGCGAAAAGCCGGTGCTCGGTAAGATCTCGCTGATCCGGCGCGCCAAATCGGCCGTCTCGCGGAGCACCTCGCGCCGGCGCAAAACCGATCAGCATCCACTGTTCATGATCGCATGGGAGGATAAGGCGCAACTCGAACAGGCCCCGTCACTGGCCGGTTGCGTAGGAGGTGCGAGCGGTGGTGAGCCGTTATTGTTGCTGATGGATGGATCACGCGCACCAACGCATCAGCACGCGGCTACAGCGGACGGCTATCACGGTGCCAACGACGCAAACGACGATGCGGTAACGGTGGAAGAGTTGCATCGACGGATGGAGCAGTTCCATCAGCGCAGTCGTTCGTCCTCCGACCGGGACCACCACCGGGGCCATGGGCATGGTAATTCCAGCGAAAGCTCCAGCCGCCATACTGGCAAAGGACGAAAAACTGGCGCACATCATGGCATCCACCACCACCACCAGCAGCAGCAGCAGCAGCAGCAACTGCATGGGTTGGCGCGCGGCAAGCACAACAAGATATCTCCCGATACGTCGAATGAGAGTACTAGCGGTGCCAATGGCAACGGCAAGCAGGACAAACGCATGAAGTCAGCCCCGATAGTGGGAGCAGGCGTCTCCACGCGACAGCGTGTTGCAGGTACCGCCACTAGGGGTGACGGCGAGGGAGGCCGTGCAGCGGATACCGAGCGGAGCGCCTCGTCACCACCCGATCCGCTGGAACCGTGGAGCACCAGGAACATCATGAACATCAACAAGCTACTCGATCAGGACACAACCGAAGAGTAGCCACTTTAGCGGCGGCGGCCGCGGCGGTAAAATACCTTCACATGCTTAATCTACTAGCACTATCTTAATGTACGCACCAGTTAGTGTTGCATCAGATCGGATCAGTATGAGCCGAAACATTTTCCATTTCGTACTACATTATTTGCCTGTACGTTAAGTCGAGAATAATAAAAGCTTATAGTGTGATGGTACACTTGTATTGTTGCATTGCACCCATTTCGATGCTTCAATTTCAATTTTGCGTCTGTATTACACCTTAACGCATGTTCAAATACTTACCGATGACAATGTGTTTATGCTCAGTGAAAGCCGAACACTTTACAAACACGAAATAGACAGATTCAATGCGTTAACTATGATCGGTTATTGGTGGTGGGGTGACAAAAAACTGGATTTTCTTTATTTTCCTCTTTATTTGCTTGTAGTAATGTTACAGATGTCATTAGGATAGTGGGGGTTGGAGAAAGAGATAGGCGGGGAAGGGAGCGGGGGAGAGGTTGAAACAGAAACAAATTTCCTACTGAGGTTAAAGCATTATGTATGGATTTCATTTGTTTAATTTAAAAAGAAAAAAGATTTCATTTGTAGCAATGACTTCACAATGACTGCTTCATCTTAACCCAACATACCAAATGGCCCTAACCATGACTCAGTTCGTTTAGTTATCGTGTATCGAAGACCCCGTCTCTAGTGGTGTTCGGTAGTTCAATGCAAGAACACCTAATTCTACACCATTCTAGGCATCACAATGATTGGCTTCCATTATATGTAAAATCAACTCAAAGCCGACACAATCGGGCTAAAGTTTAGCGGAGTACAGTTAGCTTCTCCTTGACCTTGACACGCTCACGGCACATAAGCGTATGCATGTGAACAACCATTACCCATTAAACCGATCTTAACAGTGATCCATTTTCACCAGTCTTGTTAACAATACTACATGAAGGCGTCTTTGGAAACAGCTGCACTATG